>NW_010530026.1:0-3169 GCF_000687285.1 Phaethon lepturus | reverse complement strand
TTGTGCAGCTACTCCACGGCTGCTCGGTGTCACTTCACCGCCATTAAAAGGTGAATTGAACAAGAATAAAACCTGGGTTCTGAATTTGGCCTCGGCCCTGAGCCTCAGCAGGGTACTGATGGGTACCCTGATAGGGCTGATGCTTTGAACGTTCAGAAACCTCAAATATTCAACCCAGGAAAGAGACAACATTGCTTGCAATCTACTTATAATTGCAATAACAAAAGTAAAATATCTGGTTTGTCAGAAAAATTACAGCGATGCCAGGAATGAAAACTAAAGGGTTTGCTGCCAGTGCCGCGGCAGGAGCAGCACTTGCCAAGAGGAGGTGGCCAGGAGCCGGTGACCACAGGGCTGGCACAGCCGGGGGAGCGAGAACAAGAACTGCCTGTCCCCCCGTCCCTGCCGAGGCGCACGGCCTCCAGTTACTGCACCGGCCCTTCTGGGAGCCAGGAAAAAGCACAGCAACCATTTGGCCACGTTTCAGGCCTGTCTGTGGGCAAAGGGCGTAACATGAAGGTTCCCCGTCATGGGGATCCCTAGGGATCAAGTCAGGCGCTCTGCCAGCCGCAGCCAGTGCGTTACTCTTGCGATCGAGCCGTGAAGCTGTGGGAGGGTAGCTCTGCAGAGAGCACGGGGAGGGATGCCGTGCTTCCTCTGGGCGACCTCTCGGCACTCATGGAAAAGCTATAGGAAACTGCTGGTTTCAGGCACTTGAGCAGTGCTCGCGTTTGATGCGTCCGTCGGTCTCGGTGTGGCAGCAGCGGCAGTTTGCTGCTCAGAGCAGCTGCAAGCACACGTACCGAGGGCTGTCTGCTGGGGCAGCCGCTCCGAAACTTCTGTATGGTGGGCAGCCTGCGTCCCTGCGTTGCCTTCTAGAAAGCACCGCTTGGATTAGACTGTAGGCTTCAGTGAAACATGGGCTTAAATGACACCTTTTAAAAAGAATTAGCAGTAGTAATCTGAGAACATAGCTTGAGAAATACTCACTTTTTCATCTCTTTTGTTTCAATCAGAGCAATAAAATTTAATGTCAAATTCAGTGCAAAGCAGTTAGACCATATAGAGAAACCTCTGTTTCAACTGAGCCAAAACCTGAGCTTTCCAGAGATGTTTGTGAAAATTTTCAAGATGTTGCCTTGCTTTGTCCTGATTCAGACCACCTGAATCGCTCTTTTATCTTCATTCTCAAAATTTAATAGGGCAGAAAATCTGGTTTTCAGCTAGCTCTGCAAATTCCAGCTGTGCTGAATACTATCCAAAGTCACTTGAGAACTGTTTTCTGAATAGCCTGTTTACTCACCGGGGTTAATTCATAAGTTCTTCAGAAATTTTGAAAGAGTGAAAAGGAACGGCAAGGAATCAGAGATGTGAGCAGCCCCGACTGAAGCACCGCCAGGGTTGTCTGAGGAGCCGGTGCCTGCAGACTGCGGCCGACCAAGCCCTCCGCGGCCGTGAGTGCACGCAGCGCTGTGGGCTTCAGCCCAGGAACCAGAGGGGGCTGGCAGAGCTCAGTCCAGTGTTTCCAGCTTTCCCGTATAATCTTCTGTACTCCCAAGCGACCTCTGAACACACCATACGAACAGCGTTAAGAAAACGCCTCTTGCAGAGCGTGCTCTGCATGGACGCTGGCACTGGCCAGGCAGTGGGTGCCGGCTCACTGGTGGGGGACGGCTGCAGGGAGAAAGGGCAAAGAGAAGCCGAGCGAAGGAGCAGAGCTCACCCGTCCTCTCCCCACCAGTGCAAGGTAACGGCAGTTCTGTTAAAAACAGCTTCATGATGGTGTTCCTACCGGGCTTCCCCGCTTTGGGGGACCACGTCTACATTTCCCCATTAACGACAGGTACCAAGACAACCAACCTGGATGGAAAACAGGAAGAGTTACCTCGGGGTGAGGCACGGAGCACATCACATACACGATGGAGTCGTTCCCTGGGGCTGGCCGCGGGGTCCGTGGTGGGCTGCTGGAGCCCAGGGCCCTGTGCCCCAGCTGGGAGGGGACCGGCCAGAGCCAGGAGGGGACCACCAAGAGCTTGTGTCAGATGCATGTGATGGCTGCTCACCTCCTTCACGGTGTAGTAACGGGAAGGGATTCTGCAGTTGTTATTGGTGGGAACTGTTGTTTTGGGGATTTGCAGAACATGAACATTAGCTATATCCAAAAATAACCCAAAAAGGAACGTGTCTCATCCAGCCTTGAATGTTTCTGGAAAGGGCTAGTTTCAAGCTTCTCTCAGTAGAAAAACATAAGCAGTGGCCCGCATGTGCATTTACACACCCCTCCAAGGACTATGACACGTCATCTCTGTTTCGCTCAGTTAGGTGGATGGTATTAATCAGTGTCCTGTGAATCCAGCAGCTTAACTGCAGTGTAACAACCTCTCCTCTTTCTTGGGAATTTATGTCTAAATTTGCATTTTGGTGCTATTTTCTAGCTTGTTAACGTAGCCATGGCAAGGTGCATCACTGTGGAAAATGCTACTCTAGCTTTTGAGGCATGCGATGTTAACAACAAGGTAAGGATGCCCTGCATACCCAGTGTGTAATACTATTTTTAGTGCATGGCACAGAGCTCCTGTACCCCCCCAGGAGCCAGTGCACTCCTTCCCACCAGCCCACAGCCAAACGATGCCTGGGAGCAGCGAGGGGTGGGCATTGCCTCTGTTTGCAAAGCCTGTAGCCGAGCAACAACCCCAGAACCAGCAAATTGAGCTGGAATAGCAAAGCTTGATAAAGCCATGAATCTGCACGTGAAAACAGGGAGAAACATTTAAGTACAAGCCTGTGTTCCGTGCTGCGCTGCTGCAAAACCTCCAGCCGCGCTCTGTCACTAGATGGGAAGCAGCTGTGGGGGACAGCCTTTCCCTTCCGTGACGGGCAGTGTTCCCTCGGCAGCTCCCCGCTAATTGCTCACCGCTGGCCCAGGCCAGCGTGCGGATCGGGGCCCTGTCGTGTCCGGGGGGTTGTCCATTTGCACCCCAGCACCGGGGCACAGCCGGGGGGGGTGGCGGGGCAGGGGAGCGTTGCAGCAGACGGGTTGGGCGTCTGGGCTGCCGCAGCGGGAGTCGCTCCCAGAGGCCGCACCGGGGCTGTCCTGAGCTTTTTAGCTCTGCAGATCCATAGGAAAGGTCTTTCCATGGATCAGGGCTTTCCTCGGTCCCCGGTCCCC
>NW_010530025.1:1364-4383 GCF_000687285.1 Phaethon lepturus | reverse complement strand
GAACCGTGGCCAAGGTTCCTTTCAGGTACGTTACATTTTTTTATTCTTCTGTACGCGGTGCTTAGGATTCTTACGGTAGCCACAGACATTTCATAATGCACAGTTCACGGTCTTGGAAATTACAGTTTTATGATGGTCGCTAGCTCATGGATGTTACCTCCTGATCGTGTGCTGAGTCTGCTGTGTATGTTCTGTGTGCCATGTTCTGCACTGGCTGGGCAGAGCTCATCGTATCTAGCTGTCTCTATGGCTAGAAAGTTCCATTGCATGTGCAGCTGCAAAAGGAAATTTCATTCTCTAGGCCTTCTTCTGACACTTCCTTGAAACTATTTAAGTGGTTTCTAGCACCCAGTTTCCAGAATTTCATTGCCATCCCCTGTATCAGCTCTCAAATGTTGGCAGAACTGGGCAACCTTGTACCCTGAAAGCCAACATCTCTGAAGTCCCAGGCTGGGACTTGGAAATCCACCTTCAAGAAATGAATTAATCAATCTCACATAAAGACGCTCAAAGTTCCACGAATAGATTCGTGTTACATGGTGAAAATTTCCTCTGGTATACCAGCGAGATTTTTATCCCACTGGCAGGTTTCAGGACTTAACCTTTGGATTTGATACAAATGTTAATTTTCAATTAGTGTACAGGCATAGGCATCGAAATAGAGTATATTTACTAGAATACAGATGGAAAGTATTTTAAAACAAAGTACGATTCATCACAGTCTGTTTATCATGTGTCAAATTTTGAAATGCAAGTTAATCCGAGAATATAAAACATTTTACTCCTTGGTTTCCTTATAATATTAAACATTTTTTTTCCTGTCAAACACGCCAGTCTGTTCTGAAAGCACATTTACCAAACAAGCTGTCTCGGAAGGGGTCTGCCTTATTTCCTCCATTACTGATCTTTCATCAGGAACTTGAACAGGCTTTTAAGACTTCAGGAATATAATTAATGAATAATATTACGTTGCTTTATTGTTTGTTAGTCTGCTATTTAAGCTGGTGATGCATTGTATTGTTGCATTTTAAACAAAATAAACTAGTGGCACATAAAAATTACTGTTTTCAAGTTGAGAGAAAATCATACTGTAAGGTTCCCAATGAAGGTCCACACAGATTTTTTGTGCTGATCTTGCCAAAATATTCTGACTCTGTACTCGTGCTTCTGTGTGTGGTGGGAATGTAAACTGAGACATAACCTTACGCTTCACTTTAACTAACCTGGTGGTCGTTACTCTTTTCTGCTGCCATGCATCAGACACAAACTCATACGATATGCTCGTGGGAAGAAAATGTTTCCCTCTCTGATGCAGGTTGGTGCTTAGCTGCGTCTCCTCGTGGGACTTAACTGTGCTGTAGCCCACAGGCTCGGGTACAAAGGAGAAGAGGAAGTCCTGGAACTAGGAGACATCAATCTCCGCTTGGAAATAGCGATTTGGAGGGTGCTTCAGTGTGTGAAGATGTATGAAAATTTGTGTCTGGCTTGTGACAGGCAATTCTCGCTGTATAGGAGGCAGTGAATTGACCCTGACATGTTTCAACAGAGTCCCCCTGTCCCTATATAAATACCCACATTCTTCTCTCGACGTCCTGTAAAGATTCCCACACGCTTGCTACCTTCTGACTCCTGAAACACTACCAGTTCACGCCAGCTTCTCATTCTGATCAGTTATTCATTTGTTACCGTGAGTTGTGTATAGGTGCAGCTGGAGGAAAAGAAATTATCCTCCACTGGATGAATGGCCAGGAAAACTTATTTTCTAACAACAAATTACTGAGAAGGAGAGGAGGTCTTCACATTGGCATCTAGAGACTCAGTGTTGGTGTATATGCAACAGCTGCTCCACCGGGTAGGTAGTGTAGAGAGTTTTGTACTATTTTCTTGTCTTCTGCATGACAGCTTTCCTTCAGGTCTTTTTTTTTTTTCTTTCTTCACCATAAGAGAGACTAGGTTTTAATGTACAGGTGAGATACAATGGCTTTTCATGAGGGATCTGTCTGTTTTCTCTTGGCTTGTTCAAGCAACAGTAACTGTCGTCGACATTTGCGAGAAGATGTTCTTAAGGTTTGAGACCCGCTGCAGTACCGGCCGGCTTAGGAGATGAGGATGTGTTTTGTCAGAGACACCGACAAAAGAAATTCGAGGTTGGGTTGTAGGGCACTGATACGATGATACTGGGTTTTGAATGTCGACAGAGATGGGATCCGATAGGTCTGCTGTGTCTGCTGCGGTTTGCTCAGTGGCTGGGATTCCCGGCTTTGCTCGTCCATCAGCAATCACCGTTCGACGTGGGAAAGCTGAGTGCGATGTCGGGATTTCCCAAACATCGAAAATAAAACCACTATCTACGAGCAGTGCTTCAGCGTTCGTCCCGGCCTGCCGTTTCTCTCACGGTGGGTGAGGAGACGGCAGCGGGGACACGCCCGCGCCCTCACCCTAGAGACCAGTGAGATGGCGGTGGGGCATAGCTAGACACCCTGCCCAACATCCTCCGAGTAATAGGGAAGGATTTGTCTTGCAGAATGCTTCGAAGCGTAGGAAATTCACACAATGGGAATTCCGAGATGCACCGTTTCAGCACAGGTACAAGTTTTCTGTTTGCGCCGCTTGACAACACCTGTGTTTTCCAACCCGCGTGTGAGTGCTATTTAAGGAGGGGCAGATCAGGACCTCCGGGCTGCTCTCTTCCCCTCGGACGCTGCGATTCTCACGCACGGACTCAGGGTGTCACTATTGGCCAAGGCGGAGAAGCGGCTCCGCCGTCAACTCCTCCCCGGCCCCGGCGCCCGCGCAGTGCCGCTCGGCAGGGAGCGGAGCAGAGCGAAGAGCAGGAATTGCCTGATTCAGCCCGTCCTCCGAGCGGCAACAGGGATTTCATATATCTCTTTCTCTCAGGTACTGATTCAGCTGTTCGGAAAGCCCTATTTAAAATCGCCTGCAGAATACGCTTCAGCAAAGCAGAGAATGAAGGTCCGATCGGCAGCGCAGGGCCGGGCAGGTGCCGGGCGAGTCGCAC
>NW_010530025.1:0-1261 GCF_000687285.1 Phaethon lepturus | reverse complement strand
CTGGCGGAGCTGCCGGCACGCAAGCTGCGGATAGTCTCTGGTGACGAAAAGCAGTACTTCACTCTCGGGGATGGTACAAGTCTACGGGTAAACAAGAGGATAGACCGAGAGGGCATCTGCGGGGCCGTGTCGCCCTGTGTCCTCAGTTTGGAGGCAGTCGTGGAAAACCCTTTCAATATATTTCATGTAAGCGTTACCATCCAGGATATCAACGACAACGCGCCGCAGTTTGACAGAGAGTTTGTTGCCCTAGAAATGATCGAATCCACGCCTCCTGGGGCCAGGTTCCCACTGGGCAGTGGCAGGGACCCCGACATTGGGGCAAACTCATTACAAAACTACCAACTTAACCCCAACCCCTTCTTCTCCCTCGTAGTGAGGGAGGGTCCTGATGGGACGAAGCAGCCGGAATTAGTGCTGGAGAAAAACTTAGATCGAGAAAAACAGAGAAATCACCATTTGATTCTGACGGCAGTGGATGGCGGGGATCCAGTCCGATCCGGGACCTCTCAGGTTAAGATTAACGTGACGGACGCAAATGACAACCCTCCGGTATTCACCAAAGAGATATACAAGGTTCAACTGTTGGAAAACCTGCCAAATGGCTCCTTAGCATTTCAGGTGAAAGCTACTGACGTCGACGAAGGTATAAATGCAGAAATTACCTACTCTTTCAGTGACATCGCAAAGACTGCTCGCCAGCTTTTCACCCTGGACTCCAGGACAGGGGACGTGAAGGTTACAGGTCCATTAGATTATGAAGAAGGGAAATATTACGAAATGACTGTTGAAGGCAAAGACGGGGGCGGGCTGAGTGCTCACGCCAAAGTGCACATAGACATTGTAGACGTGAACGACAACGCGCCAACCATTTCCCTCCTGCCTATCTTGAACACGATACCCGAAGACGAGGTCCCGAGCACAGTTGTAGCCGTGATCAACATCCGTGACAGAGACTCGGGGGATAACGGAGAAGTGAGCTGCAACATCGACGGCGAATTGCCTTTCAAACTAGAACCGTCATCCGAGAAGATGTACAAACTAATAATAGCCAGTGCCTTGGACAGAGAAAAGGTCTCCGCTTACAATGTAACAATCACTGCCAGGGACCGGGGCAGTCCGGCGCTGTCGAGCCGCACGGCGCTGGTGCTGGAGGTGTCGGACGTGAACGACAACGCGCCGGTGTTCGAGGAGGCTGCCTACAGCGCCTACGTGGCGGAGAACAACGCGGCGGGCGCGCCGGTGCTGCGCGTGCGCGCGC
>NW_010530024.1:1675-3020 GCF_000687285.1 Phaethon lepturus | reverse complement strand
AGCCAGCACGGAGCAAACCCAGGGACTGTGGAGGTGAATCATTGAGCCCCTGGTGATTTGTTACCTGCAGCCTCAGCATATGCCTGAAATGCCTTTGAGCCTCCCCAAAAGCTGGAACAGATAGTCCTCAAGTTCCTAACCTACTAAATATATACATACACACATGCACATATATATCTAAAAAAAAACACACGCAGCCCTGATGAGAGACCCCCACCCTCCTTGTCCTGGAAACACGCGTGGCTGGGCTGGGCTGCGGCGACGCAGCGCCGTGAGCTGCTTCGCTCCTCAGCAATGCTCACCCTGCTCTCCTTCAACGCTCCCTGACCTGACCGCACTTCTGCGTAGGCAGGCCTGCGTCCGGCCGTATGACAGCCTGGTTTGCAGCCCTCACCCAGCTTCGGTTTTCTGGAAAAAATTGGGATCCACACGGGATACGCCCTGCAGCTCCTCCTGGAGTCAGGGTGATGCCAGAGCGGCTGTGAGGAAGGACGTCTCTCCATATTGCCCAGTACACTCTGATTGTCCCCAGCCTTTGCGACGCAGGAGCGTTTCAGCCCTACAAAGAGCTTGGAGCTAGCCTGCGATAGAGCTTGTCCCACATACCTGCTCGCCAGAGGCAGCACGGAAAAGGGGACTGTCACCGGAGCAGAGGCTAGTTTGGGTTCACACCCTCCACCTGGGCTCCCAGTACTTCGGGCTGTAGTATGAGGGTGTCATCCAGACCCCTCTGCCCCCAGAGAAGAGGGGTTGGCATCCCCAGAGCTCACACCGAGGTAAAGAGCGGAGGATAAAAGGGATAACTTTTATTCTTCATCTGTTCATGATATCACTGGTGGCTGCTGTGACCAGAGTCACAGGTCACGGTGACATCAGGCTGTTAATGGGACAAAAAGGTGACAAGTGGGGATGATTCAAGAACTGAGGATGCGGCAGGGGGGACGAGGTGGTCACAAGGAGCAGACGCAGAGCGCTGCTGTCTTCTCCTTTGGCGGGAGCGGGGGAGCCGTGAGCGTGCACACGGCAGCGCGCAGACAGGGACAGCGCGGCGGCTGGGGAAAGGGCTGGCTGGCTGGGAACTTTCTGAAATTAAACTAATTGCATTGCCTAGCAAATCATAACAGCAGCTATGATACTTTGCTCTTCTCCAAGGATGCAGAGTGGCTTTATGAGTGTTAATTAACTCAGACTCGTACAACACGCCTGCAGGGCGGGCACAATTAGATCCACGGAGGGCCGAAGTCAGTAGCGCTAGGTCCCACAGCGCGGCAGCGCAGAGGCAGCGCACGCAACCGGGAGATCTCGCAGTACCCACAGGACCCGCTCCCTCCCCGATGTACGAGCA
>NW_010530024.1:889-1245 GCF_000687285.1 Phaethon lepturus | reverse complement strand
TGGGACTCCATCCAGCAAGGCGCCCGCGCTCCAGGCGGTGTTCTCTGCGGTATGGAGCAAGAGGGAGAGAAGCACAAAAATTCACAGACATGCACCTAAATAAAATATTTTTAATTGAGCTTCCCATGGGGTGTCAGCAGCTCTTCAGTATTATGCCACCTTTGCTGGCTGATCGTGTCAAAAAGGAAGACAGCGATGTCTCCTCTCGCCTGGAAGACTTGCGCTGGCTCATCCTCAAGCACCACTCTTGACTCTACAAAAGAACGGCTCCTTGCAACGCGTAGCAGGATGGCAGCAAGAGGGTCAGCAGCAGGCATGCGTAGCCACAGATTGCTGCCCTGTCCCCAGCGGGGAGT
>NW_010530024.1:411-793 GCF_000687285.1 Phaethon lepturus | reverse complement strand
GGCCCCAGCCATAGGATTTTGCTCAGAAATTAAGAGCTTTGTTGGTCTCGAAGGGGTGGAACTGGATGTGGCCTTCTGCATCACACCATCCCTCCAGCCCTGCCCAGCCGGCAGGCTGGGACGGCTGCCCTGCCCCTGGAGATCTCTCCCTTCCTCCAGCAGCCCGCAGGAAGCAAAGCTGCACGTAGCGCTGCACGGGGCGCCTGGCCGGCCTCTGTCCTAATCCTTGGGCCGAGGATGCTTGAGATTCTTATGGAGAAATACCACACACATTCGGGAGCAGCAATACCTTATTGCCCTGTCCTGCATCCCCGGGCATCCGCCTGTGGTCCCTGTCAGAAGGCAGGATCCCGGGCTTGGCGACCTGCCCCCAAGGCGTCGT
>NW_010530024.1:0-342 GCF_000687285.1 Phaethon lepturus | reverse complement strand
CACTGCTGTCACTCCAGCAGGTGGGAGGCTTTCGTACAGAGCGGGGACGACTGCTACGAATGTCAGCTTCAATAGCAGATTTCACCTTAGCTGGACAAAAAGATCTTTGCCCTGTGGCAAAGCCAATGCAGCTGAGCTGCATATACTCGCCAGGTCAAATCTGGCCATTTGCAATTTGCACTTTCTTAGCACGGGGAAGAAATAGTTATTTCCCCTAATTACAGGTTAAATGCCAAATAAATGCCCTATCCCGTATGGCAATTGCAGTGTCACCGAGTGATTAATGCTGCTCTACAAGCTGAGAACCTGCACAGCATCTGCAAACCGTACTAACCCAGCTCC
>NW_010530023.1:11002-23256 GCF_000687285.1 Phaethon lepturus | reverse complement strand
GGCTGCGTGCCTGGCCCTCCCCGCCGCGCTCCCCGGGCTGCCAGCCTCTTGCCCCACTTTTAAATTGAGGCCACCCGGGCTGAAGGGCCTTGGGCAGCTGTGACAGGCAGTGCCGGTGGTGCCAGGTGCCGGGACATGCCGTACCGTGTCCACAGGCGCCGGACCCCGTCCACAGGCACCCTCCCCAGCCCGTGAAGGCCTTGGCATGCCCGAACCGCTGCGCCTGGTCCTCTGCAGCGAGGGTGGACGGCCTGCAGGCTGCTCCCTGCAGGCTGCCTGCCCCGCTGTCCCTGCAGGCTGCCTGCCCTGCTGTCCGCAGCACAGCCCGATCTGACGCTGACCCCGTGCACAGCTGTGCCTGGGCTTCCTCGGTCATCGCCGCCCAAAGGCGTCACTGCAGCAGCAGAGCTTACTCTGGCAGCCCTGGCACGTGGGGGCTGTTCTCAAAGTTCGGAGTGAGACAGTGCTTTTCTACCTTGGGGAGAGATCCCTGACGCCTGCATGGTACCGAGTGGGTTCCGTGGTAATGGTAATTTGTGCACAAGTATGCTGTGAAAATAAGGTCTCCAGATTTCCCTGTGGGTTCAGGTTATTCCAGTTACTAGTCAGAGACTTCTGCAAGTATGCCAGTAATGTTCAGGGACCTAATCCCAGGAAAGAGATGAAAAATAACCCTGAAAAGTATTAGCTTAGTGTGAACAGTAGATACCTAGGCAATTCCCAGGGAAGTGTACAAACCTGGTGTTTGCAGCAGAGCATGTAACTCCTGTGTTCCTTCCATCCTCTGTGGGGCGAACCCCAAGAAGAGGAGAGAGACTCTGACTCCCTGTGTCTTAGCCCTTCTGCATATCTCCTCTCTCACCATCCTTGTGCTCTTTGGGATTTGAGGAAAGTAAATGTGTGCTTCAGCTCTCCTTGAAAATTATCACCAGGAAGCACTCGGCACAAGAGAAGCATTCCTTTGTATGTGGCACGCTGGTCTGATAACTAAGGCTTTTGCCTTCCATGAGAGTGAGCTTTCTGTTGAAGCCAATGGCTTTGTCTTGTGGGAGCAGAGGTTGGATGGATGCTTCTACAGTGCTTGTTTCGTGTGTTCTCTGCCAACGGTAGTGGTGTTGGGACTGGCTATAGGGCCAGGGCTCTTGCTCCTACCAGCACATCTGCCGTGTGGCAGAACACACCGGTGAAACTGTCTGGTTCCTGAAGGAAGCTGGAGATGCTGATGTCCCTAGGGAGTCCTCCTTGAGTGAGCTCTGCCCGTTGATTTTTTATTTTTTCTCTTGACTGTGGCAAAGGGGTTTGAAAAGAGAGGACACAGGAAACAGCAGCCAGTGCCCCTTTATTTCTGTGACCCGCAAAGTAATGGATGGGGGAGCTCTTGTAAAATCATAGAATCATTTAGGTTAGAAAAGACTTCAAGGTCATCTAGTCCAACTGATGATTCTCCTGTGGTGCATTGGAGTTCATGCATAAAACATGTTTTCCTGGAAGCTAGTTTGCATCCTTGAAATACAAGCCTGAGCTCTTCCTTAACACAGACTCTTTGTGACACAGTTGCTTCCAGTCACTTCAGCTTGGACCATGAGTGCTGGGCAGACTCCCCTTCCCCAGCAGCCTGCTGCTGCAAACGAGAGCTACCAGAGTGTTTGGCTTTGGTTACACTGGGACAGCTTGGGGATTTTGATCTGACCAAGTGTGGCAGCAAATGCTGCCAGGGGCTTAGGTGGGCGAGACAAATGCAGTACAGAGCACATCCTGCTTCAGTAAAATAGTGAGATGCGGGAATGCAAGGGTTTTGCAGATGGCACTGAACACTGCAGTATCTGGGGCCCTACGCAGGTATGCAGGAGCTTACTATCTGTGCTGACAGAGCCTGTACCTCCACGGATGGAGGGCTAAAAGCTTTGAGAGTGAACTGTCCTCTTGTTCTGTTCCTCTTCCAAGAATGTCACAGAGCCAGGAGAGTGCCCTGCTGAGTGCAGGTAGCAACAAGGTTGGAACAACAGACCTGTGAGAGCGGGTCCAGAGGAGGCCCCAGCAATGCTCCGAGGGCTGGAACAGCTCTGCTGGGAGGACAGGCTGGGAGAGCTGGGGGGGCTCAACCTTGAGCAGAGAAGGCTCTGGGGAGAGCTTAGTGCAGCTGCCAGGGCTGAGAGGGGCTGAGGAGAAAGATGGGGACAGACTGTTTAGCAGTGTCTGTAGCGACCGGACAAGGGGTAATGGTTTTCAACTAAAAGAGGGCAGATTCAGACTAGATGGAAGGAAGAAATTTTTCCCAACGAGGGTGGTGAAGCCCTAGTCCAGGTTGCCCAGAGAGGTGGTGGATGCCCCATCCCTGGAAACACCCCAGGTCAGGCTGGACAGGGCTCTGAGCAACCTGCTCTGGGTAAAGATGTCCCTGCTCACTGCAGGGGTGGGACTAGATGGCCTCTGATGGTCCCTTCCAACCCAAACATTCTATGATTCCATGAGGGTGGGGGGGCTCTGCTGCGACTAGCCACGGGGCCGCTGGCATGTGGCTTACACTGCTAAGGGATTTTGTCTTTGCAGAGCTTCCTGAGAGCTGGGCTGACATGCAGGAGCCGCTGCTTGAGGGGATGTGCTTCACACTCAAGTATTTAGGCATGACGCTGGTAGAAAAACCCAAAGGCGAAGACATGGCTGCTGCTGCCATCCGCCGGATCGTTGCCACGGTGAGAGCTGGCCCTGGGGCCCGGCGGTGCCGGGGTGGAGAAGAGCCGATTCAAAGCACAGCCCTTGGACTTTGGGAAGTGTCCATGTCCCAGCCCTGAACCCCAGCGAGGGACCGTGCTGTTCCCAAGAGGAGGGTGGTGTGCGGGAGGCTGGCTGGCCTGTGTGCTGTGAGGGAAGCTCTGTCTTCTTGCAGGACAGCCACCGCTGCCTGCTCCCACACCGGGAATGCAGCTAGGAGCAGAGCTGCGCCTGTCACAGCATAGAGAGGAGGGTGGAGTATCGGGGAGGGTGGGGTCTGTCTTCTCCTGCATGCATGGCAGTAGTGTGAATGGATTCCGGGGTGTTCTATGCAGGGCACGCCCGATCTCCAGGCTCTGCGCAGGAGCCTTTGCAGCAAGGGTCCAAGTGGGTGGCACTCTGTACAGAGTCTGGGGGACTCCTGCCAGTGAGGGGAGGTGAAGACCCTTGCCTGATTTGCAGAGATGTCTGGTGTCTCCCTACTGCCAGGCACGGGTGGGAGCTCGCAAGTTCCAGAAGGTGATTCTGACAGTGTCTCCAAGGGGCATCTCGCTGCAGGATGCAGACACAAAGGAGATGGTTGAGAACATCTCCATCTACAGGTGGGCATGGTGTGTGGGAGGGCCTGAGTGTTCCCCAGCAGCCAGCTGGAGACTGATGGGATCCTGAGCAGCCATGGAGGGCTGGGCCTCCCGTCAGTGGTACCTTCAAGCTTAGGTCACCCTTAGGCCTATGCCCTCTCCCTGCTGTGCCCCACAGCACTGCCTGGGGCTCAATGCAGGCAACATCCTGGGTGGCCTTGAGTTCTGCGTCAGTCCGTCTGTTTTTCCCTGGGCCCTGCTTGTCTCTTCTGGCATTCAAGCAGGATGTCGAGGCTGATGGCTGGAAAGCCCCCCAGCTAGGGCAGGACTGCACGCCTGGCCCTCTCCACTGACACAGGACTGCCCTTCTGGCTGCAATGGGATGAGGGTGCCATGGACCGCAGCTTGCTTGGGCTGGCTAAATAAAGGCAGTTGCTGAGAGAGCTGATGCAAGGTGTTTTTTTTTTACTGCTGCCAGCTGTGCTTTGGCTGGGTTGTGTGTCTCTGGGTGGTGGGTGTGAGAGGAGCATGGCTGCAGGGTGGTGGCTAGATGGGAAGCAGAGACATGACATCTCCTTGGTGCAAAATGTTTGGGTCTTGGCACCAGAGCTGATGTGCCAAGGCAGATCGTCCTACTGCCTGGCATCCAGTTGTGTCATTGGAGGCAATCACCCACCCTTTTGTCTCAGTGCTTGAGTTCATACATGGGGTTGAACTGGGCATCAGAGGACTGAGGAGCACGCTGGGGCAGCGCAGGAGGGCATGCCTGTGGATGCAGTGGTCTCTCACTAGCTGTAGGTACCAGGCAGCCTCTGGCCTTGCTGTGGGGTTAGGCTGCCTGATCATCTGAGGCAGACAAAAGCCTCAGGCTGTCAGCACTGCTTGTTGGTGTGCTGGAAGCACAGCAGAAGACCTGTGCTGGGGGACCCTTATTGCCCTGAGCAGCTCTTCTCTGCCTGCAGGATCTCCTACTGCACAACAGACAAGCTACAGAACAAAGTCTTCGCTTACGTTGCCCAGAGCCAGGAGAGCGGGGCACTGGAGTGCCATGCCTTCCTCTCACCCAAGAAGAAGATTGTAAGCACTTCCCTTCTGCTCTTGGCTCCATGAGGTAAGGGGGGGAGCAAGGCCCTTCCTTCTCCCTTGTCAGAGAAGGCCCTTACCTCTCTGCACCTCAGCAGAGATGGAGCCAGGGAGCGCATGCATGCTCACACACTGCAGAGGCGAGTGAAAGGAGGTTCTTCTGTTCCAGCTCCTCTGGGATCTCCTCTTGGGGATGGCTGGCCCACGCAGGTGGACAGACACAGCATTGAACTGTGGCTTTCTGTGTGTGTGCTCTGCGGGGAGAGGCATCGAGGGAGGCCTGGGTGCTCTCAGATCTTGTGGCAGTGGGGTTGTCCTGGCTTAAGGGCCCAGGGTGGAAGCAGCCATTCTCCCTCTTTCTTGTACACAGGCCCAGGCTGTGACTCTGACTGTGGCCCAGGCCTTCCAGATGGCACTGGATCTCTGGGAAGCAGCACATGCAGGTAGGAGGAATTTCTCAGACATGTTCCTCTGCCTAGCCCTGGGATTGGGGTCTCCAGTGTGGGACCCTGCCTTGGGCTGTGTGAAAGAGAGATGGCTCACTGCATGGCTGGTGAAACATACCAAGCAGGGAGAGTGTTGTCCCTGCTGTTGTGTTCTCTGCCACTGCCCCACTTGGGGAACCTGCCCTGTCTCTGGCTGGCGTGGGGTGCGAGTGTCCCTGCTATCCATGCTGAACTCTTCTGCATTGCTGAGCTGTAGCACAGCTCAGGGCCCTCTGGTACCTGCCCTGAGTGGTGATCCCCCACCCTTGTCTGCACCCTCCCCTAAGCACAGCAGGGGTATCTGTCCCTGTCCCTCACTCACAGTCCTGCCTGTATATCCCCTGCTGGGCCTTCTCCAGGTTGCAGGCACTAACTCTGCTGCTTTTGCCCTGTCCCAGGCTCTAGGCAGGAACAGCCCCTTCACTCTTCATGTGTCTTGGAGAGCAGTGAGCCCAGCAGACCAAGTGAGCCAGCCCCCCCGGGGAGCCCTCCCTTCAGACACCAGTTTGGGGTACAGTATGTGCAAGTCTGGCCCATGCCCAGGGCTCTCACACTAGAGCAGAAAGAGTAACACGCCGCTCCCTCCTCCTGGCCTTCCAAGACCCTGTCGATATCTGCACAGCCTCCCTCGCACATGGTGGCCTGACGTGAAGAGGGGCACTCTGTGCTCTGTCGGGCTCACAGGGCAGGCACAGGTCCTCAGGGGTTTGCTCCAGGAGCTCTCCTGCCAGGCCCAGCATTCCAGCAGCTCTCAGCCCTGCTCTGCTGGCACTGTCAAACAGGGAGCTGGGACCTGCTCTGCATGCTTGGTGCCATGGCTAGGGGTGAGACATTGCCTCTGAAGGAGAGGAGCCTTTGTCTGGCCACCATCGTACCAGCCTGGGCTAAGGCTCGGCCCTGCCCACCTGCACTACACCTACTGCATGTCTAGAGCCCATCGGAGCATTGCCCGTGTCGCTGTGTCCCTGCCCAGGAGCCTCTGGACACTTGCTCCTTGGCCTCATGCTTCCAGCACTGGCCCAGCCTGGCAGGGCTTGGGGTCCTCCTTGCTTATAGCCTGCTCCTGGGTGGTCCTCTGCCTGGCCTTGCGGCTGCCAGATGAGCTCACGCTGCTCCAGTCTCCGGGCCAAGGTGCGCTGTGTGCAGAGCGGCTGGCTCAGCGTGGCAGCTCGTTCCCCGCTCACAGCCTGTGTTTGGTGCTCTGCTGGCTGGAGGGGATGTGAGAAGAGCCACGGTCTGCCTCTCCCCTTGCGCGGCTGTGTGCCTGAGCCCTGAGGATTTCAGCAGCCCAGCTCTGCCGGTGCCGTACATCCCCCCACTGCCTGGAGGCACCCACTGTCTGTGCCATGCCTGCTGGGTGACTGTCTTGTGAAGGGGCTGGGGACTGCCTGGTGCTCCAGTACAGGCTCTGGGCAGCCCACTGGGAGAGACCTGCCCAGGCAGTGAGGTGTCATGGTGGGTTTTTTGTTTGGTTTGTTTGTTTGTTTGCCAGGAGGAGGAAGGGGAGGAGGAAGATGACAACGCTGATGAAACCTTGTCTGGGTAGGTGGTGAGCTGCTGCTTGTGTTGAGAGATCTCTCTGGTGAAACCTGTCTTCTTTCTTTCTCCGTGCCCCATGCAAGGGGAGTTGCTGGCATCATGGGCATGGTGGGAGCATGGAGGAGATCTGCATGGGAGGAAGGGGAAGCTTCTTGCTACTTCCTCTGCCTCTGTCAGCTAAGAAGTCGAGTGAACAGGGAGCTGAGCTGTGGAGGGGCAGATATTGCAGTTCAGCTTTTGCAGCAGAGCTGTGGGGGACAGATGCTGTCCCTCAGGATGTACCCAGAGATGTTACTTGTTCTGTTTCTGCCACTCTTTGCTGAGGCCAGCCTGTCCAGACATGCTTAGAATCACAGAATCGTTTAGGTTGGAAAAGACTTTTAAGGTCATTGAGTCCAACCATAAACCTAACACTGCCAAGTCCACCACTAAACCATGTCCCTACGTGCCACATCTACTCATCCTTTAAATACCTCCAGGCATGGTGACTCAACCACTTCCCTGGGCTTGACCACCCTCTCAGTGAAGAAATTTTTCCCAATATCCAATCTAAACCTCCCCTGGTGCAACTTGAGGCCATTTCCTCTCATCCTATCGCTGGTTCTTTGGGAGAAGAGACCAGCCCCCACCCCACCACAACCCCCTTTCAGGCAGTTGTAGAGAGCGATGAGGGCTCCCCTCAGCCGCCTCTTCTCCAGACTAAACACCCCCAGTTCCCTCAGCCACTCCTCATCACTCTTGTGCTCCAGACCCCTCCCCAGCTCCGCTGCCCTTCTCTGGACACGCTCCAGCACCTCAATGTCTTTCTTTTAGTGACAAGCTTCTCAGTTGGGACTCAGAGTTGTTGCTCTCCTCCCACTGATTTCCCTGGGGCTTGCGCCAGGATGGAGGCCTGGTCATGCTGACTTACGCATGGACTGGGGCCTGGGACTGAGCTTGCTGGTGTCTGTCCTGTGTTTGGGAGCAGCTGATGGTACCAGTCCAGCAGCAGAGGATTAACCCGTAGGTCTTTGCAGAAGTGCCTGCGGTGGTAGGTGCACGGGGCCCATTCTGCTGTGGCCGTTCTCCATGTGCCCGGCAGCTGGCACCTGGCTGGGGTCTGTCAGTGGTGCAGAGCTGAGCCTGAGCTGGTGTCAGCTGGCAACCAGTGCGTGCACAGGCTGGAGCTAGGTATGTGGCCCAGTGAAATGGCAGCCCTTTGTACATGCGGCCTCCTGATGGGAAGAGGAGATGGCTTTGCAGTCTCAGGACAGGCTGGCCTGGGGAAAGGGTTTGGTAGCAAGTGGGCTACCAAACTGCACTACTACTGCACTCCGAGTGCCTCGTACTGCTGTGCCGTGCCTGTGCTGTCAGGGTCATGAGCATGCTGCGTCTCTCAGCAAGCTTTGCTTGGGGGTACGATGGGTGCTCTGTTCTCTTCCAAAGCAGCATGGAGGAGCTGGGGAGGGGAGCCCACAGCCCAGCAGGTAAGTTCTTTCCTTCAGTGCTGGTTTGCCACAGCCCCCAGCATGTCCTCTGTAAGGGGAGGGGGCTGATGGCTCATCTGGGGAGGTCTGCTTCCCCTCCTGGGCCATGCTGGGTTCCCAGCTGCATGCTTCATGGACTGGGTCTTCCTCTCTTTTGCTTTTCAGAGTCAGCACCTCTTGTGCCCAGAGTGAGCTCTCCTACTGCACAGCTACTGTGCTACCGCTTGGGGCAACCCCCAGACAGCTGGAAAGGGCTGGGATGGGTTGGAGACCTCCCCACAGCTGACCCCAGGACTGCTGGCCCCAAGAATCCCCTGGGCTAAGCCAAATCTCTGCAGCAATGGACCAGCCACTCAGGATTCACCCTGTGCCTGCCCCCAGGCCAGCCAGCGCCTGCCCCCAGCACTGCCCAGCAGGCACGGGGTCTGCTGGCACTGCTGCCATGCAGCACACAGACTGCGACACCCGCTCCTCGTCCTGCTCTCTGTCTGCATGAATCGCCTGAAACTGCAGCTGCTCCCCGCTCCCAGCTCGGGCTGGTGGACCGGTGCTCCTCGCTCTGCCCACTCCCAGGGCATGCAGAGCCACCCCACGGGCTGTGAGCCTGTGGGGTGCAGCCAGTGCACTGTCTCTGACCTGCCTTGCTTGCTTCTCCCACCTTGTTCCTCCTGGGGGCAACTGGGGACCGGCTGAGGCTGAGCAGCCCCCTGGAGATGGTGAAGGACTTGGTCAGCATGCGTGACCCTCAGGGAGCAATAGCTCTTGGCCTGGAGCAATGAGCGAGGAAGGCCTTGCCCCTGCAGTTCAGCCCCACGCCCTCTCATGAGTGAAATGAGCTGGTTTTTAAAGGAAAGCTCTGCCTTTATAGGGAAATAAACCAAGTTTTTTACTGTTGTCATCTGTGTGCGAGTGCTGGATGGGGGGCCGTGCACACGTGTGCAAGGCACTGTGTCTCTGCTGCTCTGCCTGCAGTGAGGCTTCCTCGCCTGTGGTGAGGGCCTGGGCTGTGCCCCGAGCTCGTGGAGCCTGCAGCTGCTCTGGGGCTCCCAGGCCTTCCTCGGCTGCTGGTCCTGAGGCAGCCATTGCCCCTGCGCTGAGGGCTGCCAGGGCCTGGGCTGGCCTTTGTTATCTAGCGGGGAGCTGGTCCAGGCTGTGCTGGACTGGTGCATCTTGAGCACCTGTGAACATCATCTGTGCCGATGAGAACTGGCAGCTGACTGTGCTGAGGCCAGGGGGGACACGAGCTACCTGTGTGCCTGCTCTGGGGTGCCTCTGCCCTGCTGCATGCCTGGCTGTGGTCTGGAGCCATGGGTAAGCCATGCACTTGGTTTCCTTCCCCAGACAGCGCATGGGAGGCTGCAGCCAGCAGGACACCGTGTTTCTGCTGGCACGTAACAGTTTGCAGCTGCTTTCTGGCCAAGGACCTTGCTGCTGGGTTCCTGTCACATTGTGGCACATCTCCCCCTGTCCCTTCTGAGGCTGGTGACGCTGGCAGCCCCAGCTGGGCTGGACTCACTGTGTGCAGCCTGGGGCAGCAGAGCTGATCTCCTGGCAAGTGCCTTTTCCCAAGAGGCTTGCACTCCACGGAGGATTGTGTCCCTGCAGGTCAGGCAAGAGCTGTGCACTGTTTTTCGCACTTGTGGTTTTGCATGTTGAGTCCTGGTCTTACGCCTTCCTCCCACAGCTGAGGGCACACAGCAACCTGTAGATGTTATTGGGGTGGTTTGGGTGAGCAGGTCATCGTCAAGTCCTGATCTTCCAGCACTGAGGGATGGCTGACCTGGTGGTGGAGGGGGTTGAACAGCCATCAGTGTGGCTGCCTGCCACACATTGAACCAGGATGCTGGCATCCATGCATCCATACCACAGCCGAGTGCTGCAGGCAGTGCTGAGGGGCCAGAAAAGGCTGCTGCTACTGCTGGCACATGCTGATTGCTTCACTCACGCTTTGCTCTTGGCCTGTGAATGATTGTTCACCATCTCCTGCCGCTGGGGAGGGCAGCGGGCTCTACCCTGCTGCCTGACAGCTATCACCTCTCCAGACAAAAGTACTCCAAGCATTTAGCAGCCTCTCTCTGGGACTCGTGGGGTGTGCTCTTTGCTGTGATTCTGCCGAACACTGCAGCCCTGTAAGGCTTCTTGCACGACTTCATGGGTGCTAGTTCTGCCGTTGTCCTGCCTTTAACCAGCTGTTGCTGCAGTGAGTGAACGGCTTCCCTGCTCCCCCATCTCAGCCTTGTGTGTGCGAGCGCCTTGGCCAAGTCTGTTGTTTTAGTGATGTACAAGCTAGCAATGGTCTCGCCACACCCACGCATGTGCTAACACTGTCCAACATCTCTTAGATTTGTGTGCCAGAAGTGCTCCGCATGAGCCCCACGGCCCCTTCCTTGTGCTGATGCTGCAGGGTGTGTGCGTGTCCTGCCCTGCCTTGGCACCGCCTCACGCGTTTGCACCGTCCTCTGCTGGTGCCTCCAGACTCATTCGCAGGGTGTGTGCTTGTATGTGCCTCACAAAATACCTTTGTCCAACTTGCCCTTCCTCTGCAGCACTCCTCTCTGCAGCTCCCTGCCATCCTGCACTGTCATGGTCTGAGAAAGCAGTGGTGGTTTCGGTTGTTTTTTTGAGGAGTATGTCTTTTTTGCCTCAACATGACACCCTCATTTTATATTTAATGTGACAGACTTTTGGTCTCCTTTTTTATCTGGCCACAACCACTGCATTTTGGCATTTTTTTGGAGCCACTCCCAGGCCCTCAACTCTGCTGGACAGTCATGCTCCTTTGTTTCGTTGTGTGTGCCTCTGGTCTGGTTAAAGAACTCATGATGGTAGGCATGCGTCTGCTCTGACCCTGCAGGATTGCACCTCTAAACATTTTCCAGGGCACCAGAGTTTTTTAAAAACTCTTGTTATTTCCTTGACAGCCCTTATTTTTTTAATGTACCTCTCCAAAAAACAAGTTAGCTGGCAGAACAATGTGGTTTGTCTCTCTAGAGCTATGGCCAGATTACAGTACAGCAGCACTTGGACCCCCCCGTGGTGCATTTGCTGCTCTGGTACCCCTCTCCTCACCCTACCAGGGAGCAGCACAGCCCCCTCCTGCCAGCAGCCTGCTGGGATCTGGCCTCATCCTCCCTCCTGTCCCGGCTGCCAGCGTGTCTTTGCTCTCTGCAGCCAGTTTTGTTTGTGTAGAGAAAGCCATCCTCAGCGGGACAGTCTTTAACTGCAACTTGTCCAGCAGCATAACATGGCCCAGCATTGGCACCAGCACTCCCTCGGCGGCCAGAGAGGTGGGCAAGACAACTGTAGAGGACCTGCAGCTCTTGCACAGCCTGCGAGAACAGGTCTCCTTCCAAGGGCCTTACACGCAAGTTCAAGAAGTCTTGTACATGTACGCGCGCGCGCACACACACACAGAGACTTGCAGCTCCGCAGGGACAATGCTGCCTTTGAGCCAGGATGCTTTTATTGAAAAGACCCTGCCACAGGGAGTTGTTTATCCCGTCCCTTCCCCACCTCGTCCTGCAGTAGGAAATGAGCAGCACCTGGAAGGAAGAGTCCTGAAAGTGCTTTTCTGGGAGGTTTATTCCTGGAAGACGCTGGATCCTGTGATGCTCGAGTCCAGGGCTGCAGAGCCAGCACCCCAGCTCATTGACGGGCCGCAGAGCAGAGCACGGAGGGAGAGCAGCAGCCAGGGCACCAGCCTCTGCAGCAGAGAGCCTCCTCGGATCACCCCCCTCCCTCCTACCGCAGCAAGAGGGCATGCCTGGGCCTGGCCTCGGCTGGGCCACAGCGCAGTGCGGGTAGCCAGCGACAGACTGGTGCCTGCAGACGCCGGGGAGCAAACAAGCACAGGCTGGACATCACCTCTTCACCAGCCTCATGTCATCCTCACACGAGCAGGCAGACGGGGCAGTTAACAGCAAGCCAGCGGTCCACCAGCTCTGGGTGTTCAGGGCCCTTTCCAACGGGTCTGTGGCACATCAGCCAACCTGGTGCAGGCCACGCTCCAGGGGCGGGAGCATCAGTAGTGACCATATCCCCACAAGACTGAAGGAGCCAGGAGCGGGATGCGACGCTGTTGAAGCCAGGGTCGTCCCCAGAGCAGTGATGAGCTCTTCAGCACACACCCTGCCGCGGCTGCGGAGACCCTGCTCGGCCTCACCACATCACCTCCTCCAGGCAGCACCGGTGCCACGCTGCCCACAGGCTGCCCGGCAGCAACCCTGCACACAGCTTGAATGCGTCAGGACAGAGCCCTACCAGGGAAACGGCAAAGCCGCAGCCATGCCCCGGCACTGCCTGCTCCCATAGCTCTGTGAGGCCCACCCCACAGAACGGCTCCTACTGGCACCCTCCGCCCTGGCGGCACACCGCAGGCCGGCCAGGCG
>NW_010530023.1:0-10894 GCF_000687285.1 Phaethon lepturus | reverse complement strand
AGCAGGGATCCACTCTTCGCCTGTGCTCGCCTCACAACAAACTCTCCTGCCACCGGGCCACGACTTCCCTGGCAGTGCTGGGGCAAATGCCTGCACTGCCCCAGCCCCTCATTCTCAGGGCTGAAAGCAGAGCAGCTCCCTCCACAGGCAGCCCTCTGGGCCCAGACACAGCAGCTGAGAGCAAACTCTGCTCTGGGCTGCCTGCCGGGCGGGCGTCCGGTGCTACACGGTTGCACCCAGGCCTTTGGCCAAGCCAGCACGCAGGGACGCTGCCTCCCCTCAAGCCAGCACACCCAGCCCCTCCGCCCCGCTAGGCTTGCCCCCCTGGGCTGGTGGTGTGGTCCCCCACCCTTGCTCAGCTCTGCGCTCCGCAGTGGCAGGGGAGCGGGGCCGGGCGTGCGGGACAGGCAGGGCCGTGCACTGCATGCACGGCTAGGAGCCGGCTCCATGCACATCCCTGGACAGGCGGCCTCAGGAAAGCGAAAGTTCTGATACACGGTTCTTCGCATGCAGAGTTCCAGGGTGGGCACCTGGCGCTGCCTCTTCTTCCAAGGCCTGCTTTGGCTCTGGCAGGACACCCAGGACCCCAGGCGCAGAGCTGGTGCTGCACTTACACCTCGATTATATTGACTGAGGGAGACTTCTTCTACGAGAGAAAAATCTGCTTTAAAGGCCCTGCATTGCTAAGCCCCTGGGATGCACACCCCACAGCAGAGCCCCCAACCTCCCACAGTGGACACCAAGGCCAAGTGACCTCCCCTGCAAAAGGGCTGCCAGCTGCAGCCCAGCCCTCCGCCCTGAGCTGAGGTGGGGGTGAGCTGCAGCAGAGACCTGGCTTCAGAGGGGTCAGACCAAGGGGACTCACCCTGAAACCCCGGCCTTTTACACGGATGTGCTCTCCTGGCAGAAAGATTCAGGGCAGCTCAGCTGCACCACATGGTGCCTCCCTCCAGGTGAGTCCCTTCAACCACACGCGTGCCTCCCCAGGAAGCCTTTCAGCCCACTGCTGTACCCCAGTACCCCTGGGCGAACCAGCCCCCCCTGCCCCATGCTCGTCAGCCTCCAGGGCTTGCAGATGTCTATCTGGTCCCCAGTGGCAGCCACACTACACCTGATGCCCTTGGACAGGAGGTAGATGCAGGGTCAGAGCAGAAACGGTAAGTGAAGGGGTAGGGGGACGTCTGCCATGGGGCAGAGAATCCACAAAGCATGGGATGACTGGCGTGGAGGGACAGATGGGGCCTGCTGAGTGCCAGGCACATCTCACTGCCGTGGCCCTCATGACAGCTCTGGCATGTGCCAAGGGAACTAAAGGCGGCAGGTGGCAAGGTGGATTTTCTCAAAAACTGTTGCAAGCACGAGCAGGCACGTTCCATTACGCCAAAGGGAATGTGCTCGCTGCAGAGCATGGCAGATCTGTGAATTCAGAGAATGTGCTGGGAAGGGAAGGGGTCCTGGCTGCTGCACACATGCTTTGTAGCTCAGCCCTTTCACACTGAAGCAGGGTGCAGGAGGCGAGTGTCCCCATGACCACACTTTATAACAGCGCTCAGATCAAGAGCTGCACCGTTTGTCTGCTACTTTACAGCAGCTTGGCCCTGAAGCCAGAAGGGGAAGCAATGCAGAGCATTTTCTTTCCTATACCTTGTTCCCAGCTTTGTAACTAAGGACTGCAAGAATAAACTTGCAGTGTTAGTCAGCTACAAGGATGCCAAGAGTCTGGTGAATGCAAAAAGACAAACTGAGGTGCATCAGCCTTGTACAGGAGAACTGCGCAAGCAGCAGGAACAGGCCTTTGCACCTGCCTTTGCAGCCCTACATGAGCAGGGTCAGTTTGGAGCAGGGATCCAAGAGGAGGGATCTTTTTGGCAAGGAGTAATCAGGAAGCTGGAAAAATCTGGAGGAGGAGAACTGAGGTCTTGAAATCCAAACAGGAAGTTTCTGCTCCTGACATCCAGTGGAAACCAAGACGTGGAAGCAGAGGGGGAGTCAGGCAACAAGTGAGCAGAGTTCCCACCATCAATACAGGAGGCAGATGAGACACAAGGGCAAACCTAATGCAAGGTCCCGTTCAGAGCACGTGCATCAGGGTTATAAATCACTGTCTTTGCCAAGTAACAAAGGGAGAAATGTCAGGTGCTGAGGAAAGAGCCAGATGAAAGCACTGCTCCCTCCCCATCCACAGCCCAGCATATCACCTCCATTAGGGTGGGGAAGGGGCTCTGAGGTCCTTCCCATGAACAACTTGTGTGGTGATGGCCTGGAGCAGGCCCCAGTGAAGGCAGAAAGCGGGCAGCGATAGACCACCAGTGCAGGAACCGTAAGAACAGCTGCCCAGCTTGTCTGCCTCCTGCCTGAACAGGCAGGAGCTAGACCTGTCTATGGGATGCAGAAGAGGTGCAGCCTTGGAGGGGCATGGTGAAGGGGCTGTTACAGTGAGAGGACGGCTACCAACGTTCAATGTGGAAGCCATCTCAGCTTACATATCCTGCTGTCTCTTCTGATATTTCTCCTGCAATCACCCACGGGGTGCACACACTGCCCCAGAGCGGGAGCATTGCACTGCCCCCCAGGGCTCCCTGCACCCTAAAACCCCTCAGTTTTTAGGGTGAGAGCATGAGATGGGGCGTTCCTGTTTCTGGAGAGAGCCAGAACCTGTCCAGGCAGCAAGCCACAGCAGATGTCATAAGCTATCCCTTCTACCAGCCCTCCCTGCTCACCTTGCTCCGCAGCAGCCCTCCACTCGGTCGCTCTGGCGTGCTGTGCTCCGAGGATGGCTTTGTCTTTTCCTTGTTGTTGTTGGAGTCGTTGTCCTTGATGATGTCATATTGTCTGCAGAAGAGGGCGATCACCGCTGCCGAAAGACAGGGAATGAAGGACTCCCTCACGCTGGCTGCCCACTGCCTCCCCTCCCCACAGCATCCCAGCTGGACAGCAGTCAGGCCCAGGGCACCCCAGTGTGCTGGTCACCCACCCCCTCCCCCTGTGTCAGCCTGGACCACCCCAGGCACCTCTGCGTGTGTGGCCAGACCAGCCTCCTCGGGCAGATGAGGCATGGATGCGGCCAAAGCCATCAGGGCACACGTGAGGTGCTCGGTGCCTGCGGCTTAGGGCTCTGAGGCCAAAGGCAGATGTTGCAGCACTCAGAGAGGGACAGACCTTGAGGTCGGTGAGCAGCTGAGTGCACTTCTGGGTGCCTCCAGCAAGACGCTGAAGTTATTGGTGCTGTGCTTGCCACCCTCACAAAAGCCAGCCCGTGGCTTTGTCCTGTCTTGCAAACTGACTGTGGGGTCAGTTAGTCATGGCTGTACAGCACCCAGCCCACACAGTACGCATCGCAGCCCTCGCGACCCTGGACGCTGGCCTGTGGAGCAATGCTTTGAACTGTTATCATTTAGATGCGTCGGACCCACTCAAACGACAGTGCGGTATCACAGCTGCCCACTGACTGGACCTGCTTTCTCCCTGTTGGCACGCTGACACACCAACCTGCACGAGGTGTGAGCTAGCAGCAGCCATCTCATATTTTCTTCCAGTGCACTAGAATAGTGTTCAAGGCCAGGATGAGGAGAGATTCCTGCAAGATGCCACTAGAAAATCCACATTTACTGGGAAGGGAGTAGGGGACGGACGACTCCCCATTCGCAGCAGCTGCATGTGACCAGTCAGGAGCTGACATCTCCTAGGCTTCCCTGCTCACAGGGCAACCTGCTGTTTGCTAGAGCACTGGCTTTGATCAGGTGCTGTACAGGAGCAGATCACCCATTTTACAGTTTTAGCAGATCGAGGCACGGCCACAGCCAGCGCAGCAATGTTATCAGATGTCAGACAAGCTAAGGTCCAAGTTACATGATAGTTAATGATGTCAGCTGGGATGATCCCACCCTGTACATCTGTATTCCTTGCGTCCCACATTGCCTCCTGCTCCTCCAGCACAGCAGTCAGGCCAGCCAGCCCACATGCTCCAGGCCTTCACTGCTGAGAAGTGGCTGTGGTTGCTGCTTTTACCCCACTGGCTCGAGCTCCTACAGAGACTCAATGGGCTTTACTGGAAAGTATGCCAGACGTATACCGATATGCCTCTGCAGTCTCTTGAGACCCATCCTCTTTGTGGACCCTGGACTGCACCTATGCCCCAGCCTGCTGGAACGCTGCTTGTGGCACTCACCTGCCCACATAAGCAGCACAGCCACGATGATGATAATCTCGCCCGTCTGCAGCTGCCTGTCTTTGTCCAGCCCTTCCATGGTGATGTCACCTACAGAGAAGAGAACCCAGGCAGGGCTGGCAGCAGATTCCCTCCCACCAGAACCTACTTCAGGACCAGCAACACTTGAGGATCTAAGAAGGAGCTCCGGAGGAGAGAGGCCCACCTCCGCCAAACAAGGACGGGTGTAAGATGACACCTTGGGTGGGGAGAGGACATGCAGCCTGTGGCTTTCCTGTGTCAGATAAACCATCCTTGCTACCAAAGGCAGTCGGGGATTCTAACAGCTTGTTTGCTGCATTGCACAACTTGTGCTTGGACTGCACAATGCATGGGAGTAATCACTGAGGTTACTCTCCATGTCAGGACCAGGGCAGGGTAGGAGGGCCCTGAGCTGAACACAAAAGTTCTGAGGAAACTAAGCCATCTGCTTGCCCTGTTATACTCTTCTCAAGTCCCCCTCCTATGGCTAGGAGACAGACTCCTGTGCCCAGTGGTCCCCCTCCGGGCATCGTCCCTCCTGGATTCTTGGATCATCTTTCATGGACCAGCATGTAAGCAACCCCAAGGCAAGAAGGCACAACATGGATACGTGTAGGAAAGGAGACCATGGGGCTCCATCATTTGTCCTTTGGTAGCTTGCAGGCTGGGAGATCAGAGAGCCCGTTCGATATTTGCTTCCTACGGGCAGCAGCTGAGCAGGCCACAGCGGTTGTCCTGGCCACAGCCTGCTTAGCTGCATAGGGTGCCAAGACCTAGGCAAGGGATAGGAGGGCTGTAAACCAGGGCTTGGGGACATTATCATGGCCATAGTGGACACAACAGCAGGCTGTACAACCCTGCCACCCATTATGACCCTGTGCGTCCCAAGCAGCCTGCTGCTCAGGGCAGCACCTTCCTCGCTGCCCGCTGGATCCCTGCCCGTGTGCTGTGGAGACCTCCAGGTATGGCCCCACCAGCAGCAGCTGGGTGAGTCAAAAGGAGCTGCCTCACCTTGGTTGGAGCTGTTGGAAGGGAGGCGGTCTGTCTCCTTCAGGGTCCGGAAGTGGACACGCTTACTGGCCTGACTTTCCCCATACAGGCCGATGCTCTGCACCTGGATGATGTAATCAGCGTCCTCTGCCAAGTCCCACAGCACGCAGGCCCGGTTGGTGGTGTTCACCTCCCGGATGAAGCGCTGCATCTGTCCATCTTGCCGCTGCCAGAGTGAAGACCCGTCATCCCCAGGAGGCTGTTGCCAGCTGCACCAGGCACAGGCCCCTGTTTGCAGGGCTGTGCTGGGCACACCGCCCTTACTCCTCCCTTACTCCTCCCTTCCCAGGCAACCATCCACCCCTGGGATGGGCCAGGCTGGCCAGCACTTTGCTATGCACCATCCTTATCCAGAGAAATCACCACTGGAGGGAAGCCGCTGGAGGGACAGCTACCCCCAGCGCAGCCTACAATCTGCTGCCTCCCAGCAGGACGGATGGCTCAGACAGGGCGCCCTGGCAAGGGCTGCTCACCAGCAGCAGCGTCCTCAGGCAGGTGCCAGAGGAGCTCCAAACTGCAGCAGAAGGGCTGACATAGGAGCATGCTGGTAATCAGTGAGAGGGGTCCGCAGCCCCCTGGGGACAGAGCCTGGGTACCTGCTGTAAGATGGCATAGCCGATGACCACGTCTCCGTCTGGGACGTCCCAGGAGACCGTGGCAGAGTTTGCCTTCAGCTGCGTCACAGTCACGTTGACAGGGGATGGCGGCCTGTCTGGGTGAGCCGGGGATGGACCGAGGCAAGGCACAGGAAAGAGGCAAAAGAAGATCACAGAATCACAGAATCACTAAGGTTGGAAAGGACCTTCAAGATCATCAAGTCCAACCATTAATCCAGCGCCACCATGTCCCCTCAGATGTCTCAGAACGGGCACTCACCCCTGCGCACCACCATGGGGGCCCTCTCCAACATCTGCCCGTGGCAGCACATCGGCCAGGGCTACTGGGAGCAGCTTCTCCGGTGAACCTGTCCCCAGGAGAGGAGTGGCACAGTGGGTGCACAAGGCTGAGCCCCTGCCAGCAGCAACACGCGCATGGCACGGTGCTTACCGGGCTAGCGTGGGGGCAGGTGTGCAGGCACCGAGCTACTCCCTGCCCCTCTGTGGCACCCGTCAGCTTCGGAAGCCTTTGCGCACTGGCTGGGACTCCTCCCTGCCTGGCTGTGGGTGGGAGCGTGCTGGCTGCACACCTCACCCTCTGCAGTGTCCTACAGCGGGGCAGGAGGACAAGCTCACGGGGCATCTGACTGGCGCTTCTCTAAAGGGCGTGCTTGCAGTGGCAGACATAGCCCATGGCTCATAACACACGTTCCACGTAAAAGGGGTTAGCAGTGCTGACCGTGTGCCCGGGCTGCCAGGCCCAGCTCAGGGCATGAAGGGCCTGCAGCAGGCTCCTTCCGCCTTGCAGACACTGAAATGGGAAATGCACGAAGGCCTGTCCTGAGCCAAAAAGAATTACAGAGTTTAAGAGACCGTCAGCGCAACTTAACCAGCCCCTGCAGCTCACAATCCCATGAAAAGAAAAGTCCCTGAAGCCTGTCTCAGAGCACTGCAGAGACCCTGCTATCAGAGAGGAGAATGACATTCACATCAGCTCTTCACAAGGGCATCTGCTTGCAGATCTGAGCTACCTTCACTGCTGCTCAGATGTTCATCTGTAGGAAAGTTTACTTCATTCAGCTCCAGCACCAGCAGAAGCAGGGCTGTCTGGCATGACATGCTCCTGCTCAGCCTGGGCACAGAGTATATTCTTGGCAGGGAAGTCCCATGTTTCTGTATGGTCCAGAAAGGCCAAACGAATCCTACATTAATGCAATACTTCAACCAAGACTGCAATGGTAAAATCAGGCTCCTCTAAGCTCTGGGGCTGCCCCGTGGATGTGCACATCACAAATGCCTGGCACACCACCCAGAATTGCGTAGGAAGCAGCCCAGACACAGTATTTATATATCAACTGTGACAGAAAAATGGGGCAGCTTGGAATAAACACACTATGCAACTCAATCTGGCCATCTCATCCGCCTGGCGTTACTCCTTGCTCCGGAGTGGGGAGGAAAGCCCGATGCAGAAGGCAGAGCTGACTTTCCCAGCAGTGTAATGCCAGCGTCTGCAACGCTGGCAGCAACACTCAGCCGGTGCTGTCCTTCGGAAAGCTGGCCTGATGGGCCCATGGTCTGCACCATTTTGAGGTTTCACAGTACTAAGAGCGTGGCAGGATCCTACACAGGTACACAGACCCGCATACAAAGCCAAATTTTATCCAGAAATGAGACAGAGGAACACATGAAGAAAGACACTGAGGCTGCTGTTCATGTGTCCTCTCTCCCTGTAAACAAGACAGTGTCCTACAAGCAATGCTGTGATCTATATAGACAGAAAAAGACCCCCATAGGGAACCTGAGAATAAGAAAGAAGACAACCACAGACACCAACAACAACCACAGTTAGTGACAAGGATAGGTCATTTCTGCAGGTCAGCTATTTAAATGCATTCATTCACATTTGAATATACCCAGCTCCATGACAGATCTAACCAGGAAACTGATGTGATTCCCGCTCTGAGAAATGCAGATTTGTGGTCAGCCAAGGGCGACTAAGACAGATAGGAGGGTCAGCCACAGAGCCCAGAAAAAATATTCTCAGAGAGACGCTGGGGCTGAGCGCATTCCCAGCAGAAGCCTGCCACGGCACCAGGAGACAGAGACATTGGAGACGACGCAAACAAGGACATCACAGGATGCTGTGCCCTCTCTTCCAGAACAGGAGGCTGGAAAACTGGAAAGGATTCAAAGGTACACTCGAATACCTTTTGTCCCACAAAGAGTGCGTCTCCTCAGAGTTTTCTAGTGGAACTCCGGTTCATCACTCTAACCTGTGAGAGGGACTCTCTGAGCCATGTCCTTATACCTGCACATCCTGGTCTCCCAGAAACCAACGGCAGAACAGGCTGAATAAAGCTGCACTCCCTCGACCTGGCCACTGACTGGGGCATGTGTATTCTGCGCGCATAGGAGCCGAGCTCCCCGCAGACGTGCTCTGGTTTTCTGCTCCAGCCATGGCCAGCGTGCAAGTTAGTTGCCCAACTAACAGCTGAGCTCTCGACAGCACCATCAGCAAATAACCCTTCCCTTGCAGCGTGCCAGCCAGCTGCCTTTCAAAGTGTGTGTGTGTCAGGGGCCTGTAATGTTTCTGCTAGCCTTCAGGCATAAGAAAAACAGTTGTTCAAGGCTACCACTATGCTAGCAAACGTAATGAGGTCAAGAATGGCCCAGGAATCCAGTAGTGCAGACTGGTCCCGCGCACTGCTTTGGTCTGAACCAGCCAGTGTGTGCCCAAAAGACTCTCGGGCATGGCTCAGGAGTTAGCACAAGTGATGAACCGTTCCTAGTAGATAGCACTGATGTGCTCCCCTCTTTGGAACTCATGAGCTCAGTCCTATGGATGTGACCAGACCCTGCCAGCTGGCCTCAGGACAAGAACAGGACCTGGTGCTTCACAGCATACATCTACAGTAATAAATTAGGTAGCTTTTTGTATCTAACAGAATGAGAAGAGGTCTGAACATGCCCAAAGTGGGCAGTTGGACTTCCCAACCTTTAAGCGTATGTGTGGAAATTAAAAGCAGAGTCTGACATCTCTGCGATGCAAAAGTCTGTGGATGGAGCTTATAGTAGGCTCCCTGCTCTGCACAAGAAATTTTCTAGGCTTCTGCAGGGATCACAGCCTGGCCAGGCCAGGTTTTTGGGCTGGGGATGCTGAAGCATGGCCCTGGGGCTGAGTCACTCTGTGATTTGAGAACAAGGGCACTGCACTGATCCACAAGCCACGCTGCTTGGGTCCACACAAGGCTGACAGTATTGCTTGAACTGTATTTGGCCAGAGCTCGCACAGGCCCGGTGTAGGGACCTTCCCTCACTGGCAGCAGCAGGGCATCCCAGGGCGGATACCACCCTGGTGTCAAACTGCAAAGACAGTGCACTCAAATCCAGCATGATCTGCTATTACCCCCAGAGCCGGTCCCCAAATGTCCCAAATAGAGAGAGGGGAGGGCAGGAGCACATGGGGGCATGGTGGGGCCACAATGCACATGGCTCGTCAGTGCTTCAGACCTCACGCCTCGTAAACGCACTTTGTGCAGGCTCCAGGCAGGCAGACCTGAACCCGTCTGACAGTGACACCTGAAGGTGTCCAGGCCGCAGTCCTTCACTGGAAGAATGAGTGTCTCTTGGTCAGTCTGCAGTTCAGCAAACTGTAGAAAAGACATTCCTGAGCACATGGGATTTGCACACCTAGCAGGAATAGACAGGTCAAGAAGTTTCAGAAGTCAAAACTAGAGAAGTTCACCCTTGAAACACGGGGCAATGTTTAATCCCAAGTATATGCAAGATGAGACCTCACTGAAAGTCATTATACCAAGACCTGCGAGGACAGCTCACACCACAGAAAGCTTTGCATATGATCCCCACCTCAAGCCTAGCGTTCTCCAGTCTGCTCTGCAGCTGAGGTCAGAGCAGTTTCATGCCAGAGCTGCTGCCATAAAGATCTGTGAGTGCAAGGGCTCCAAAAAATGTACTCTCTGAAGCCAACTATTAAAAACATTCCTGTCAAGCCAAGATGCTCCAACGCCCTACTGGGCTCTCTGGGAAAAGCATGCCACAGTTAAGCCCTGCCCAATGCATTAATTGCTAATGATTTTGCATCATTTATAAGTTATCCAGCTTCGCCTTTGATTAAAGCCATATTAAGAAATGGGCACCACCACAGAAAGAGCAATCACTTACTTAAGGCCTGGGGCACCCTTCTGTCCTGCCAGTGCAGCAGTGCATTCCCTTCAGGCCTGCCGAAGCGGTGGGAAGGGTTTGGTCCCGCGTGCTGGAGCTAGCAGCACTGCAGCCTGAGGTTGGGCAGCCGGGAGGGCTGTGGGCAGCGGAGCGCCAGACTAGATCTGCCACGCAACCTGGCTTTGTAGGTTAGAGAAGGGCCCAGACAGACGCCCCTCAAGAGTGCCGTTGGCAGATGTGGCGCTGCATGGGGACGGGGCATAGCCCCACTGGCGCTCTCCCCATCCTGCTAGGACTCTGGAGAGGGGGCCTCACCTGCCCCTCGGCCCATGCCCTTGGGATTGCTGCTCAAGGGCACCCAGATGTTTGCCCAACTTATCCCTGCAGTAGGGAGGTAAGCATCAGCCTGCATGTCTAAAAATAAGTGGCCCCTTTTTAACAACCCTGACTGCATTTTTTCCAGAATCCATCAGGCCCTGGAGTACGTATTTTGCAAGGAGACTGAAAACATGGCAGAACATATCAGAACATGTCTGATACTCACAATTTGATGTAATACATCAGTAACCTGACGAGGGGCAAACAGGCAGCAGAGGCCTGCCACTGACACAGGGTCATTCATATGAGTCCGGGGAAGAAAGGACAGAGGTATCGCGGGTGCTGACAGACCTCGGTGCCCTGGCAAACGCCGGCCCAGAGGACGCAGGGCAGGAAGGCACACAGAACGCCCGTCAGCCAGGGACCTGCTCCCAGCCCAGCCTACGGCACCGGGGCAGCCCTGCCCAGGGGCATCAACTCTCTCGGGACTCGCTGCGCACTGGTGAGGGGCAAGGATGGGCAACGGGGAGGCACCCCTCGGCGGGGGCACAAGGAGAGC
>NW_010530022.1:397-990 GCF_000687285.1 Phaethon lepturus | reverse complement strand
CGGCCCTTGTCCGAAACGGGAGGGCTGTTCCGCTGCTTTCCCCCAGGCTCACAGCCTTCATCACCAGGCCGCTCCAAGTGCTAAATTGTTGTTTGGGTTTTTTTTTTCCCTTTCTTTTCTTTTTTTTTTTTTTAAAGCCTGCAAATTAAATTCAGCGCCGCGCTCTCCTATTTTAGTGTCTGTTATGTTAATTGCACTTAGCGCTGGGGCGCTGCTCGCCGGGGATGCATGAAGGCCTCGGAGATTAACCGCAGGCTCCTGGTCAGACTGTTCTCAGCCAGCAGAGAGTTCCGATCCTGCTGCTGTTGGTCGGCCTCTCTGAATCCATGGCCAGCGGCTCTTGGCTGGGAGGTCAGGGTGGCAGCGGCTCCCGCAGATCTGTTCGCCTAAGGATTTACATTGCGGGAGGACAGGTATTTTTCCTCCCGGCGGATGGTAAAAATGCAAAATTAGCACGACTGTTTCTAGGCAGAGACGCCAGGGTTATGTGATCCCGCTGAACCTGTCGGTTGTGCTTTCTGGAGCAGCAGGGAAACCGGACACTTTTATCAATGACTCCTGGAGCCATTCTCCCGGGTGCTCGCCGTATTTCT
>NW_010530022.1:0-300 GCF_000687285.1 Phaethon lepturus | reverse complement strand
CGGCAGGAAGGAGTGGGCATGTGTGGCCTTCCCAGACGTGTCCTTTTCTCCAGCACCTACTTCATCTATTCGTTATCAGGGGACGGCGTGTGGAGTGACTGAGCCTAATAAGTTGTCCACTTGTTCATTGCGGGAGCATTGATTTCTGGTTCCAAGGCACTCTGTTCTAGCACTGGCTACAGCTGCGGGGCAGTTCGCAGCTGGTCTTTCGCCTAGACAAATATCGGCGAGAAGGCGAGCGTTATTAGCCACATAAATAAATCATTAACGTGCACACAAATGTTATTTTAGCATAACTTC
>NW_010530021.1:0-10136 GCF_000687285.1 Phaethon lepturus | reverse complement strand
GCACGCGGCCGCGGGAGCCGGGCCGGCACCGGGGACAGCCGAGCACAGGATCACAAGCCTGTCGAAGGCACAGTAAAAACATGATGTACTTCAGCCTCCAGAATCGTATTAGTTCTTCATGCAAAGAGTGTTCATGTTGTAAAACCATCTTGGAATCCCTTTGATCCACGCTGATACAGTTTATAAATTGATGTTAATATTTAGAGTTCATGTCTGGTAACGCTGCAGCCATTTGCTCACATTTTCTTGCCAGCCAAACAGGCGCGGGAGCAGGAGTGAGCTGTAATGCAGACACGGAGGTGATCCGGTGATTAAGAGCTGATGGAATCGAATGCAATCTGTAAAGCTGCCCCCAGACATGGCCACCTCGCCAGAAACACGCGCGGTCCGGGTTAGCCAGACCCGGCACCGAGTCTGCAATGGGAAAGCATTGCTTCTGCTGAAGCCCTCACCCAGGTCTCTGTAGGGCAAAACAGGGACCTCTGCAGCAGAAGGACTCCCGGGAGAAAACAGCACAAGAAAATACCTGATTTCAAGCCAGCAAATTCCCTCCACCAATTTCAGATGGGGCTGGTGGGGCTGGGACCAGCTGGAAAACACGGGGGACCCCTATGGCCGCGTCTCTCTGGAAGCTCAGAGAGATAAAGGTATCAGATCCCTTTCTCCATCCTTCTGGTATAAACCTGGGGTGCTTCACGTGTACATCAAAGAGCGTCTCCAGCTTTTCCTTGCTGTAAAAGGGAACGGGGAGGCATCCGGTCCCCCACCTCCCGCTGCTCATTTCTCTGTGACCGCATGCGCAGCACGTGCCGAGCACACGCGCAAGCGAGCGCCTGAGGACACAAACTAATGCCTGGTCACCTCTGAGGGCTGCAGAAGATTGAGCAGGAGATGTCAAAAGCAAACAATTTAAAGCAACACATTTAATTAAAACCAAAATGAGAAGTTGTTGCAAGTCCAACAATTGCTATCTGCAGAGCTCCGGCAATCTTCGGGGAAAATTAACACAAGCTGCTAATAGCGGCATCCAATTCCACCGGCGCCTTGGAGGAAACTGCAGCGGGGGAAGGTAGGAAATAATCTTCAGATGAAACAATTACCGATCAGCTGCGTGACAATCACAGAACGTCACGGTTCAGACGGGCAGACGCACGAAGCTTAAAGGAAAAAATAAAAGAAGGCACAAAGAGCTTCCTCCAACCCTGCCATCTTGGCAGACACTCAAACCCAAAGCATGGCAATTCCACCTCCTGGGTCCGCTTTCCACGCCCCGGTGCTTGCAGGGCAGCGTTCGTCGGGGGGCTCCTGACCTCCACAAACGCCCCAGCCCGCAGCTGAGCGAGGTTTCGGGGGGATTAACACCTCTCCTCCAGCATGTGTCTCAGGAGAGGAGGGAAGGGGGTTGTGAATGCCCCGAGATGAAGTGACAGAAACCTGCTTTATGCCCTTTACTTTATCTCCGCTTACAAAACGAAGCCCTACAAGCCTCTTGCTAAACGTAGCTCTTGCTTCCTTCTGTACGCACCAGAGGATCTCCCCTACCTCTCTCACTAAAGGATCCAGATACAAACACCCACCCACGCCATATATAACCTCTTCGCAGGCTGTAAAAATGGGAAGCTTTAATTGCGACCATATTTCAAACTGTTGTGCAGCAAGGACATACTCCAGGCTGAGTCCTCCAGGGTATCTTTCTCCAGCCCTGCCTTCCCTGCAAGCTGCACCCATTGCTGTGGCTCTACTTTTTGAATAATTACTTACAAGAAAGAAAAAAAATAACCCAACTACGGAATGTATGGAGCTGAGTGGCTCACATTCTCATAAGGGGTTTTATTGCTCAGATAGAGGGGCTCTCTTTCCTTTCTTTCCCCGTTGACACTGCTAAAGGGTCCTTTAAGTAATGCTTTGCATTTCCACATCCTCATAAAAGCCACCGCAAGTCTTTCTATAAATCCGAGCTGTCTCCGAAATCAGAACGATGCCTCCTGCTCAGCGCGGGCAGAGGCTGCCCCAAAACACGACGCCCTGGAGCAGCAGAAGGGAGGAGAGGATGCTCCAACCATCCATCGCATCCCTAAGAGGAGATTTAGAGGCACCGAGCCGTTGCCCAGTGGCAGGAGGTCCCCAGCCTGCCCCAGCCCAGCAAATCCCCAGCCTGCCCCAGCCCAGCAAAGAGCGCGGCAGCTTCTGCCGGGCTTTCCCGGATTCGGCCGCCCGTGAGCTGAAGGCAGAGCAGCTGGACACACCGGGCAGTCATTGCTCAGAGGGGAGAGGAGCCGAGGGGGAGCCCATCAATAGAGGATATTGATATATAAGAATAAAGGAAGAGAACAAACCATGAGAGAGAAGTAAGGGCCATAGAGACAGGCTGGTTATTAATACTGCTGCTTGGAACATGTTCTCGAAGGCTTTGCTGCCGGTTGGCTTCTGGTCCCAGTCCTTCCCCTCCCCTTTCCCATCCTGCGACTCCAGCCGGCTTGAGAGCCTCTTTCTCTGCGCCGATGTTCGCTGCAGAGGGGGAGAGCAGCTTTCCTCCAAGGCTGGAGACATTTGGTGGGGCTTTCCCCCCCTCCTTTTCCCAGCTTGGCTTTGGCTCTGGCGGCTGGAGCTGGCTGGCGCCTAAAGTTTCCTTCAAAGACGAGTTTTCATCTGCTAGGAGAGGGATTTCTTTCGGCCTCTGTCTTTGTCTCTTCTTGCAGAGGTGTTGGTAGCTGCTCCACTTTAAGATTTTCCTTGGCTACTGGCATCTATTGAAATACTACATTTCAAAAAGGAATGAAAGGGCACCCTTCTCCCACACCGGAACATCTCCCCTGAAGGCACCATCCGTGCCTTATCATCACACAAAATACAGAAGAGAAGAGCTTCAGGAACCAGACCAAGTGCACGGCAACATTTACGAGCCATGGTGGGCACCATCAGCTGCCACGTGAGGGGTTGGTTTAAGACTGATCAAAGCTCCCAGCCTGGGCCAGGCCAGAGACATCAGCTCCACCGTCACTTCGCTTATGTGGGGATGCCCACATGTCAACCGGCTTTTGTACCCAGGCAAAAAGCACGTTTAAGCCCACCCAGGAGATCGCCAGGGAGGAGCAAGTCCATCAGCTTACGACTCCGGGTGCCAAGCCTCTGCAAACACTGCCAGCCACATTTTCCTGGGTACCATTAAAATTTCCCAACCCGGCTCATTTCTGTGATGTCTCTAAATGTTTTATGCTATTTTGCTGCCAGTTGGGTGCTGTCATGGGATTTGCCGTTATTCAAAAAGGAGGGACAACTTTAAGAGCTTTTCTCTTCCCAGGCAAGGGACTCTGCCATCGCATAAAATGATGAGATTTCAGTAAAAGTGATAGCCACTGCAAAATGTCTTGGCTGCTTCTATCTGAAGAATTTGACTGTTTCTCATAAAAAATATTTAAAAAGTTTTTGCAGTTTGTAATTATATTTTACAGGTTCATTACAAAGCTCATTTTAATTCTTCACCAAAACGTTTTTTACCAGTCCTCTTGCCACTTTCTCTTTAGAAAAGTCATTAAGTCAGGTCTGGAGATCATCCCATTTTCCCCAGTTTCAAGGATATTAATCTGTTTTATTGGTATTTCATTGTCATTTCCATTCGAGTGTTCTCTGTATTTGCATAATTTGCATTGCCACCCCCTTTCCGGTGACAAGCACAGGCTCAGCTTTTCACTTTAATTCTACAGAGTCACATTGCATTTTGTTATATTTTCTTTCTGGAGGACACGCTGCCTTCCCTGGGCATAACTGCAGGCTGGGAGCAGGATGCCGAGGTCCTGTCTCCATCACTGCCTTCCTGGCTGACCTTCAGCAAGTACCAAAACCAGCTGTGAACTCCCAGTCCCAGTAATGAACTGACCAGCACTCATCTCAAAGGGACGCGAGTTAACACCAGCACAACTTCATTTCCCAAGTGCAAGAAGAGTTTCTGTTCTCCAGCTACTCGAAATAATGATCTGTGAAGACTTCAGAATATTTACGTGCAGCCTGGACAATCCTTAAAGCCTTTTAGAAACAGGTCAAGGCGTAGACAAGTCCCTTGTTTCAAATTATGTGTTTTTCACGTCTCCACTGATGTTCAGTTCCTCCAATCTGAGACCACAAAGTAGATGCTCTCCTCCTCTGTTCTTTAAGGACCAAGCTTTGCCCGTTGGGATATCCCATGCACCTGGAGATTAGGTTGCGATTTCCAGAGTCAGCGGCTAAGAAGCATCCTCACGGATGAGAGCCGAGGCAGCCTCGCACGCCGCCACGGGGTCATCAGCCTGCTGCATACAACACCCATCCCATAAGCATCGTTAGGGGCAGACGTAGAAGTGGGGTTAACGAGGCAGCGAGGGCCAGCGGTGGGGCTGGGGAGGGCATGTGCCCTCTCGGTGTTGCGGTGCAGGTAACGTCCTACGAACGTGTATCAGGGCCAAGAAGAAACCGCGCTTGGCAGGGCTGAGTCCCACTTCAAACACGCTGGTGAGTCCCTCCCTGCCACGGGGTGATGGTTTCAGCCCCTCTCCATCACCCCCTGCTCCGCGAGGCCACCGCACCTCTTTAACCACCTACCTCTCCCCAAAATATTAATTCCCCCAAAGAGCTGCCCTCCATCCCGTACCCCCAAAGTGGTGGGACATCGCAGCAGCCAGCGATGCACCGGCTCCGTGCAGCACATTTCTGGCAGAGAAAAGGTGACCCCTCCACACACCCCGAGCAGTGAGACAAGCGCAGGAGCTGAGGAATTGGAACCGACTGAATAATGGGTCCCGTCTGCTGGAAGAAAATGAAATTTGCCCTCGTGTTACCAAAAACTTGCACTCGACGCTCACTGCACATTATAAAGAAAAGGTCAGTGAAACACAGCAAACGCAAGGAGCCCGGTTGCAGAAAGCAATAAACAGTGACAGCAGCCCTCGTCTAAGTTTTCAAAGCATCTCTGCCTTTGCTCAAATCCGAGCAATTTCACTCCACGCTGCTGCAAGGGGCTGGGGCGAGCAGCTTTGCTGCTGCGGGACAGGAGGACGTCTGACTGTGCAGGCTCCCAGGGCGTGTCAACGAGTTTGGAGAAGAACAGGAATATCCATCAGACATAATTAGCAATAATAATTATAATAAAAAAAGATGCGATGGAGATTTTGGCCTCAGGCTTGCAGACACGCCTTGCTGCTCTGGGAAGCGGGATCCCTGCAGCCGAACGCAGCTGGGGCAATTCCCAAAGAGAGGGACCCCCAGTCCCGAACACACCCGGCGGGGCAGCGGGGTCTGAGTCCCCGGAGGGTCTTACCGTCCGCGATGAAGTGCTCGGGTACATGGAGCGTCACCTTGACGGTCAGCGGGCAGGAGAGCTGGGAGCCGCACACCACGGCCAGGACGCAGGAGCTGACCGCGATCAGGGTCAGCGCCGTCTTGTTGACGGGGCTCTTCATCGAACCTGGAAGGAAGACAGAGGGGTGGGTGGCCAAAAGGCAAAGCTGTACCAGCGGCTGGCTCGGCCTCCCCCCTTCCCTGTGCGGATGCAAAGACAGCTCAGGAGCACTGGAAGAGTTCTTGAGGCCTGCAAATCCCATCACACCCTGGCTGGTTGGGTTTTTAACATTCGTGTTGTCTCCCTCACCGAGTTACGTCTGTCTTGGGGACTGTATTTTCCTAGAGGAGGGAGAAAACCTGCTCAGAACCCTGCACAGACCCACTCCCTGGGATGCCCCATCTCCGGAGCCATTCACCACCCCTGCCAGGCTCCCCCCGTGAAGCCACCATCGCTTCTCGTCAGCCTTGGTTTATTTGGCAACTCTTGTCAAGTCAAAAAAAAATAACAAAGCCAAATCCGAGAGCTGCCTGGACCGTGGCATTATTTGCTTTCCCTTAAGGCCAGGAGAAATCTACACCTGTAGATATTATATTGCACTGATGAGTGTTAATTATTTACACAAATACATATAAATATTCAGTCATCACAGGGGAGCTACGACGAACAACAAAGCAACCTACAGAACCAGCTGCTTTTCACAGGCAGGAGACACTACAAGAGACGTTTTATTTTGTTACGGCACCTCCCACAAAGCAGCTCAATATTTTCTGACACAGGAAAGCCAGCCACCAAAGCAGGCACCCAGCCCACCCGGCCCCCGCCGGGCACCCACACGGCCTGTGGGTCACTCTCAGACTGCCACCCCTCATCTCGAAGGCCACATGCCTGACACCAGGGCTACGGGACGGCTGCACCGAGGAATCATCCTGGCAGGCTGGGGGGATCCCATCGCCCCGTGGCTCCGCTCAGACCTGCACGCGTGGCCAGCCTTGGTTGGTGGCTTCTATTTTATTAGGATTTTTTTTAAGCCGATGGCATTAGGTGAAAGCCAACAAGCCAACAAGGAGCTCGAGCATCAGCAGGTCTAGAGAGGATGGCAGCAGGTACAAACCCACCAGGAAACCGCCTTGGAGCAGCACGGCTTTAAAATGAGTCAGAGTCAACTACATTTGGGTGGGACAGAGCAATCCCCAAACGTTGCAGGGAAGGAAGGGGGTGAAGCTGGGCAATGCAGAGGCATTGGGAGAGACCTGGCTGCCCCAGGAGATTCGGATGCTCTTGTTGGGCGCAGGCCAGGAGCGCCCACGTGTCCAGATGAGACACTCTCCATTGATGGAGATGACCAGGAGAAACTGTCCCCTGGCCACCGCTACCCCATCAACAGGTCTCCATTGCCCAAGAAGGGAGCAGCCCTGGACTCCGCATCCTTAGGGCACCGCAGGTCCTCTCCCTGCCCAGCCCCTCTGGAGCTGGGGGCTGCCCCACGGCTGCTCCGACGGCACTGCATCCCCACAGCCACCCAGTCCCACGCCTCGCACCAGCGCTCTGCCTTGCTCGAAGCTAACGACAGACACCTCACAGAGCAGCCGGGTCCCTTCTCTGGTGCTTGGGACATCGGTTAAAAACCTCTTGGGGAGCACAGCAATGCCCCAGAGAGGGCCCAGCCGCCCCCCCGTCGAGTACCGAGATGACCGAGCTCCTGGCAGACCTGTCCACATCCCTGCTCAGGATTCAGACGAAGACATTTATTTTTGGAAACCAACGCAGCCTCTCCCCGCCGGCTCCCCAGCCCTCACCATCTCATCAGCCAGGCGAGATTCAAAAAGCATCAGTTTGAAAATTGAACAGGGAATACAACCAGCAAGTTAGCGCTTGCACACCCTGTAATTTGACCGAAGCCGCTGTTAGAGATGCTGGTGCCAGGGCAGGGATCTCACGCTCGGCACCACCTGCGTGCGCTCCCAAAGCGTCCCCTGCCGCAGGACGGAGCCTGCACAGTGGATGCTCCAACTGGCATTTGCAGGACGAGAGAATCTGCTCATCTGCTGGAAAACACCCCCATCACTGTGACCGACAGCAGTATGCAAATCGATTATTTATGAAGCATCTTTTATTTTCCTCATGCATGCATCATCTAAACAGCCTTCCCACCCTTATTTCACAGCTTTATCGCCAAACTCCTGCGCCCTTCACCTTGCAATCCTCTTTTTTTCTTCCCAATCTTTATTCGTATCATCAGCATAAGTTAGCACCTCTCTAGGAGGCAAACTCATCCTCTTGCTGGGCATACTGTGCCTGCCACAAACCCTGTGTTTAGCTGGAGTTACTACACTAATGCAAAAAAAAAAAAGAAAAAAGAAAAAAAGAAGGAAAAAAGCCTCCATCAGGATAATTGGACACAGCCAAGTATACAATAGACCAGACAACACTGGATTTTACCATTACAAATCACCTTTCAATCCAGGGTCTTAAAGTGCTTTGCAAACATTAAATCACAAATCCCTTCTGAGTTAGACGAGTATTATCCCCTTTTCACAAAGAGCCTGAATCACAGGTACTATGGCAGCTTTCACCATCCTGCAGCCGGAGTGGAGCTGGAGGAATTAGGCTCCAGGAGCTCCCATCTCCATTGGTCCATGTAGCTTCTTCTTTCCCCGTGACTAAGAGGAGAGGGGCACAGGAGTTTGAAACAGCAAAAAGCCCATGACAGCTCAATGAGTTTGACCTAGACTGTCCAAGGAAAGCGACAACGTGCTACAAGTCTCCTATAACTACCTTCCCACTCCCCTGCCTCCTGCTCCCCGCTTGTTTCCATCACTGCCCTAATTAGGGGCCTCTAGAACTGCTTGGCGTTGGCTTTGACCAACTGAACCAAAACAACAGGTCTTCTGCCTGAGCAGAAATTGGATTTCTAGCTCAGTTCTTCATCGCTCACGGCCAGTTTGCTGACAGGTTTGATGGGAGGCTGTTGGCAAAGCAGATCCTTCCCTCGTTCTTTAAAGAGAGGCACATGGCTCCCATTCTCCGTCCCATCACCTGCTCTGCAGACCACTGATGCTCCAGCAGCGGCACTCCTGTGCTGCATTTAAACACCCATCTGGAGGTAAACAGCTTCATGCCAGGCCTCTAAAACCACAAGAAAATGTATTCTTAGCAAGCCACTGCTAACCAAACCTGCCTCAATGGATTCACCAGGGCTTCACGCTCCCGTTCTAGAGGTGAGACAAAATAACCAATTCCTTCCTTGGCCCAGAGGGTGTCCAAACTGGTTTCCGTAACTCAGGCAGTGCCATATAAACCACAACACCTCGAGACACTGGAGACGGGAGCTCTGCCTGGGTGAAGCCTGTCCTCCTCTCCTTGTCATCTCCAGGCTTCCAGGGAGTGCAGATTTACAAACCCAGGTCCACTGAACACGCTGGTATCAACCTCCTTGACCAAGAGGAAGAAGCGTGGGGGGGAATGCAAGACCTTCATGAATGGCTGATGGGACTCAGGAGCCCTGAGAGCCTCAGCACCCAATGCAAGTCTTCATTTGGGTCTTGTGGTATCCAAAAAGCCCAAGAGAAAGGTGGCGACCAGGCACGGCTGAGACCAAACTCACTCTCCAGATTCCTCTGCCCTAATAAATCCTTCATCTATTGAGATGACCTCTCTATACTTTTAATTAAACACGTTTCTGTTGTGTTTTGGATGGTTGCAACAGAATGAGCGAGCGGGTGTTTGGGCACTCAGCCGGGCTGTTTTAGGGGGAAAGCGACGGTCCGCGGGGGCTCCTGGAGGAGGCAGACCCAGGGGAGTGGGTAGAGCGGCAGGCGGAGCGGCAGGCAGGACACACAGTGAGGATGAGGAACAAGAAGAAGCAAAGTCTTCCCCAACGAGGTGAAATGACCTCTCCCCCCCAGCCTGCAAGAGCAAAGGAGAGAGAAGCAGAAAGGAAAGGCAGACTGCTCCATTTTAGGGCAGAACCGTACCCGAGATGCCTCCTGCTAGCGATCCAATTAACAGCAGCTTAATTAGTCTGGAAGACGAGAGGAACAGCCAGGACCGCAGTCAGAGGGGCTCCTGCCACCACCTCCTTTCCCACTGAGGATTTTCTTCCCCTGTAACCCCGGTGCCAATTAACCCAGCCCCGGCCTCCGGAGAAGATGCAGGTCCCTCTACAGACCGCTCCGGAACAGCTTGCGAAGCACCACACTCCCCTGAAGATTTTGCACCTGCTGCAAGATGAAGATAAATTCAGAGCCACTGGTGTAAACACTCTGCAAACAGCCCCTCCAAACGCACTGTGTCTCCTTTGAAATATCATTTCCTTGTGCAGATAATTACTCATTGCTTTGTACATTTTCCCTTGCCCACCTAAAGGACAAGGGGAGGAAAAAACCCAACAAAACTCCGAGCTCATTTCTTTTTAATATTGGCAGTTGCCTAAATTTAAGGGTAAAAAAAAAAAAAAAAAGTATGTTCAGAACACATGGATTTACGAGCAACACAAATATCCCGCGCTCTTGGTAATATGATGTTTCTAAATCAGGCTCATAAATACATGCTTGGGAGATTAGTCTATAAAAAAAATAAACTTTAATTACCCAATCTTTATCAGCATGCAGCCCATGGTGTTAGCCATATGTGGGTGTTAAACGCCAAGTGCTTTGCAATCTTCCCCCCCCCGAGATAATAGCATAATACAGAATGTTTCGCAGCTACTCGGATATTAAAATGTATTTCTACCACCCGAGGAAGACAGGGATGGGGAAACCGAGCAGGAGAACAGCGAGTGCCTGAACTGCTTAGCAACGCGCGGCGCAGCCGCCGGCGCCCG
>NW_010530020.1:40906-46287 GCF_000687285.1 Phaethon lepturus | reverse complement strand
AGCTCAGGTGCCGATTTGTTCTGCTTTTCTAGAGCTGCTTGAGGATGGTTTTGGCGAGCACCCTTTCTACCACTGTCTGGTTGCAGAAGTGCCAAAAGAACAGTGGTCGTCTGAAGGTGAGACTTCCTGATGCTTATTTTTAGACGCTAGATGCACAGGAGGCATCTTATGCTTAATGTTATTGATTATACATAAGGTTCACCAGTGAAGTGGGGTAGGAGGAACAGGTTAACTGTTAAATGCAGTAACATATAGTGATAGTCGGCTGAAGTAGTTGCTAATCCTGGAGGCGTGGGAAGATCAGGTATAACGTAATGTACTTGACTCCAATTAATTAAATGGCTTTTCTTGTTTGACCCTGACTTACCTTTATGTAATCCTGTTGAATCACATTTTTTTCTTTAATTTGTCCCCAATCTTCAGGTTACAGTCTCTAGCTTCGCCATGTACATGGCCCTTCCGTGTACATGGATGGGCGGGGAGGTAACTAAAAGATCCGTTACACAATAAAGTAGATGATCATAATATGAGGTAAGGTCTACAGGGACAAGTGCTATTCCCAAACCTTTACCAAAGACACAGTAGATCAGAAATCTGTTTGCACGCTTCTCTTACAGTATGTGCAGAGTGTTATGGCAGGTGTAGTTAAAATACTCAAGGTTTAGGTTTGAGTGGCCTGCTGTTGGGAGAGTCGGCTTCTCTTCTGTGTTGAGCCACAGAACTATTATTGAAGCTGCAGCTTTACTTACTTTGACTTTATGGTGCTGAAGGTAAAGAAAACAGTGTGATGCTCTCAGTGGAAGCATAAGTTGAGGTGCTGGAAATGCTGCTGTAAAGGTGGCCTGTGAGCATGCCTTCTCGCACAGTGTAGTTACTGAGGAGAATACATTGCAAGATCAGTGTTCTTTTAGAGTTTGATAGGCTGTTTTGGTTGCTAAGGAGGCAGAGTTGGGGCAATCATCTAGTCTGTGAACTGCTGTGTGAAGTTTTTACCTGTATTCCAGAATGGAAATACTGATAAATCAGTTAGGGTGTGCATTTGTTTGTAGAAAAAAACCCTTGTGTTCAGCACTTACTATGATAGTACTTTTGAGGATTTCACTTCTGAGGGTATGGCAAGGGCAATCTTCATTCTGTTGGGTTGATAAGATACAAGTTTGTCAGAACTTGTATTTTCAGTTGTGTGTTTACTTGCAAACTTCATTCTTAACTCTAACCTGACAGCAAATGTCTGCATGTCACAGAAAGAGAATCTGTATGTTTAAACATGCATGTAAGACTTAATATTTTTGCCTTTTAAATTCAGACTAGCTGAAGTTACACCCTTTGTTTCAGAACACTGCATTGTGGGCTTTGCCATGTATTACTTCACTTATGATCCATGGATTGGAAAACTGCTGTACCTTGAAGATTTCTATGTGATGGCTGAGTATAGAGGTATGTATTACAGAATTAGATGCATTGCTTCTTACCGAGCTTCTTTAAAATTAAAACTTATTTTCTTGTTGTGTTTTACTTTGTTTAGGACTTGGCATTGGGTCAGAAATTCTGAAGAACTTGAGTCAGGTATGTCGAAGTGATAAGTCTAAACAAGCAGAGCTGAGGACACATGGCAGGGCAGTATTCTTGCTCTTCTGCTAGCTGCATGAGAGCTCCTCCTTCAGCACTACTTGGAATTAAATTAAAGGAGGTGGCAGGACATGAGATGGTATAAAACATTGTCTAGAGTCTGTTAAACAGTGACAAATGCTAAAGTGACCAACAGAATGACTTTGACTTCTGGCGATAGTTAGCTGCTGAGTACTCAACAGTTCTTACTAGGCTTATCTGGAGCTGTTTGAAACATGTAGTGTTTCACGCTTTTGCAGGTTGCTGTGAAGTGCCGCTGCAGCAGTATGCACTTCCTCGTTGCAGAGTGGAACGAACCGTCCATCAGGTTCTATAAGAGAAGGGGTGCCTCTGATCTGTCCACCGAGGAGGGGTGGAGGCTCTTCAAAATTGACAAAGAATATCTCTTGAAGATGGCAACAGAAGAGTGAGAGATTCCAGCAAATAAATTCTTTCTGCAAATATATATGTTCTCTGAATAAACTCCTTCTTGCTTTCTGTGTACAGTTTGTAGTGGAATAAAGTAGTGTGGATGCTAATAATGAAAATGCTATGCAGGTGTGACCATAGAGTAATTGGTACTGTGATCTGGAGTTGAGACATCTGTGAAGTCAAGTATGTGCTTGTGTGCTGCATCCTTTACCAGTGTGGGCTTGTAATCTTTGTATATGGAAACTTCATTCTTGTAAGTGTCATTCAAATGTGTACAATGTACACACTGGTAGGGTTTGTTTTAATTATTGCCTTTTATAAAAATAAATAGTGTTTTCACTTCATGGCAGTAGTTTTGACTTTAATTTTAACATACAGTTATCCAGTTAGATAACATTCATAAGATTCTATTCACCCAAATGTTTTTACAAGTGAAGCAGGAGTTACCGCTAGTCCTAGAGTGATGAAAGGTGTGCTTGGGGTGCCTGGAAGGCCCAGGGCTGAGGTTCTAAGCACCCGCGCTGAAGGTGTTTGGAGGGGTTTGAGATCTATGTCTCCTGTATGGTGTGGAGCATCCTGTCCAATGAGCATTCTGTGCAAGTGAACTGCATCTGAGTTAGTCAGTGCAGCTGGAGACCCTGAATTAGACCACTGGTCTCAGCTCTCTGGAAAGCAGCTCCAAAAAACTGAGAGCTTGTGGCGTCGCCTCCTTGGGACTTCCAGTTAACTGCAGAGCACTTCAGTCAGGAGGGCATAACCTTGAAGGGGAAGGTACATCTAGCTGTAGTTTCAAAGCCTAAATAACAAAAATAGGTTGGACTGCTCAGGGATAGGAGAAAGTATTTTTACAAACCATGAAAAAACTCCCTTCTGTGAGTCTTAAAACAGCAAACTTGAATGCTTCTGGTAATCTGGGTTTATGTACAGTGTCTGAAATCATGTACAGAATTTTTCATGTGCTTCAGTGCTGTGTAGTCAGTGACAGCTGTGAGCTGCCTGAAATCAAGTGCTGTGTTTCAACCTTTGTACAGCAGTAAGTGAAAACAACGGTGCTCATCAATTTTTTTAATCAGCTTGGAAACAAACTTACCAACTTGGCAATACTGTATCTGCCTTCCACATAAGGTAATGGTGAAAGTGGATGCATGCAAGTTCTACACTGCTCTCCTCTTGCCCTGTAGTAACCCCAGGATAAAAGGCTTCTTTTGGCCAGCACTGCTTTCACTTCAAAGGAAGGGAAGAGACTTACCTGCCTTGTAACAGGCACTGATTTAAATAAAATGAGGTTTCAAACTGATTCTGATTGCTGCATGTATCACATCATCTGGAAGATGTCTCCTCATCCTAGAGAGTAGTGGGCAGTAACTGCTTCAACCATGAGTAATGCTAAACTAACCTTAAGAACAAGATGTCCCTCTGCCTAGTGCCAACAGCAGGCTGAGCAGGGCATTTAGCAGGAAGCTGTTGTTGTTTTCTGGTTTGGTTTTGTGTTTAACTAAGGCGTAGGCAGCAGGGTGCCAGCTCTGCCCAGGTGTGAGATATGGCTGTCAGCTGTTGCCTCAAGAACAAGAAGACTGATCAGAAATACAGGAGCTCTTGGAAGAAAGCAGGAGGTTCTGGACAAACACAGGCTGGATTTAGCCCAGAATCTGTCATGTAAATTACCCTGATTTAGCAGATCACATTGTGCATAAGAAGCAGTCATTTCCAGTCACTCCCCGTGCCTGCCCAGCACCTCAGCTGCAAGGAGTGTTCCTACCACGTGCAGGAGCCTGAGGCTCAAATCCCACTCCTGCCCCGGGGAGCAGAAATCTCTCTTTTCTCCCTTGACAGCAGATTAACTGCTAGGCTACGAGCCGCCCTGCGCTTGCGAAGGTGCCTGGTACTTGCTCTTGTTGAGCCTGTTCAATTCTGCCAAAGAACATGAGAGGAAGCCCACCCGATGAACCGGCCCAGTAACTGGTATGGGAGGGACCAGACGGTCTCCAGCAGCTCCTGCTGAGCCTCAGGGTGCTCTACCTTCTCCTCGGTGGAGCTGCAGTAACTTCACTGGTAACCCAGTGAGCTACAGTAACCTACTCATGCATCTCAGTCCTAGTGGCATCTGGTTTGAGGTTATTTTAAGCTGATCCGTTTGGCTCCGTTACCAGTCCAGAAGGTGACTACTAGTAGAGCAGTTTAAGAATGTTTTTATTTCCAAGTTAACAGTTCATTGGATATCTAGGACAGACCTGCTCAAATCTCAGGCCCCAGACTTCTGGAGCACAACAAAGCTATCAAAGCTGCATGACCGAATGGAACAAGATAACTAATTAGGCATTATAATTAGGAAAGTAAGCAATCCATCTAAAGGTGTTTATCATACCTTGTTCATCATCTTCTACCAATGCAGTTTACCATTGCACTTTCTAAACTTTCTTGTTCTTGAGGCACTTTCTAATTCTGCTGAAGGAGATTCTCAGGGAGTCACAGAAAACAAGCGAAGCAGTGCTAAATAAGAAGACCTTTTCTAGCCAACTGCAATGATTTTAAACATTCACGCGTGAAAGTAAAGACAAGGACTAACCTTTCAGATGTGACTTTCCCTGAGATCACGCTAAGAGGAAGGGTTTTTAAACGAGCAGAAATATCCTCACAGTTATAGCACAGAGTCCCCGACAGAGTGACGTGGTAATGTCACGGCTCAAGAAAAGACCAATTTTAAATTCACTCAAAAACTTTTTCTCAAGCTACTGGGGCACCAAAATGACTCTCTAACTGCAATCGAGACGTACAGCTGGGTATTTTCTATGGGCTTAGAGACAGGAGAAACCGCACCCAGCTTGACTTTCTGTGTTTCCAGGATCACGATCACACCACCGAGCTGCGGTGCGAGCGCACGATCGGGGCTAAGCAGTACCCGCAGGCTTTGAGCTGGTCACTGGCATCACACCGGCGGGAATCCCTTGCAGCACCGGCACAGGGCTCGCGTGGGGCCTGCAGGTATGTCATCCTTCTGCGTCGTTACCCTGTTTCCTCGCTGCAGCATGCCTGCCTCTGGGGAAGGGTTAGAAAGCGGGTGTTATGACAGCGCTGATAACATCTCAGGGGAGGTGAGGTGCAAAGATCCTCCTTGCTCTCGCTCTCAGGCTCATGACCCGGGAAGTTCTCCTCCCGCCGAGCCAGCCAGCCGCAGGCTTTGCAATCACAGCGCTTCCACGTTCCCATCGGGCAGGAACAGAAAGGTGGCCTCGGACAAGCTTGCGGCTGGAGGACGCGGTGGAGGGCCGTACCCGGCTGCAAGAAGGAGGAGTGCCAGGCTCGCCACCCCCTCTCCGCTCGGCGTTCTCCTGCTCACAGGC
>NW_010530020.1:40292-40875 GCF_000687285.1 Phaethon lepturus | reverse complement strand
GTCCCCCCCGCGGCGCCCGAGGCGAGGGGGGGCGAGCCGTAGCCATAGCAACGGCATGGAAGGAGCCTTTTTTGTCTACATAATTTGAGTTAAAACATAATATATGTGAGAAAAACAACCCTTCCCCCTCCCCTCTTCTTTTAAAGAGACTTTGCTCTCAACACAAGTCGAAAAGCCCATGCAAACTTTTCCCCCCAAAGAACGTATAGGTGCTTTAATGCCCTCCTGCGCGGGGAGTTGTGTCTTAGGAGACTCGCCATCCTGGAGCCTGGCCAGCTGAATGCGGAGGTCTCGCTGGCGCGGCTGCAGGGAAAACACCAGCTCCCTACAGAGCAGGGACTCGGGAAACCATTGCACAATTCACCGCCGCACAGCGTTGCCTCGGGCCGGAGGTTAGCCCAGAGATGTGCTTCACGCCTCCCTTTCTTTGAGTTGACCAGAAGGCTTATTTCCTTCAGTGAGCAAGCCTCCTCCTCGCAGCGTTCGCTCCCCCGGGCTCTCCCTCCGGGCGCCTTGGGGGGCAGCAGAGGCGGCGCTGAGGGAAGGCACAGGCAGCCGTGCACGCCCGCACGGGACCGATGGC
>NW_010530020.1:36626-40261 GCF_000687285.1 Phaethon lepturus | reverse complement strand
GAAACCCGCCGCGCCCAGCTCTTTGCCTTGGTTTAAATAACTCACCTCACGTAACAGACTCGGCTTTGTCCAGTTGCTTTGCTGGCCGGCCTGGGCAGGATTGCTTAAATGCTTTTTTTTTTTTTTTTTTTGGAACTCGGGTTTCAGAGAAGTGGCCGCAGTTTAAATAAAGGCATTAGCTGCTGAAACAAACCACCACACGACTAGCGTGCCTGCCGCTCGTGTGTGCTCTCACCGCAAACTCAAAGCAGGCCGTACCTTGCCCATCCAGGCGCGACCCCTCCCAGGACTCTTCTTTCTCCCCCCAAGACCTGGTTAACTTTTTTTGCTGTCCAGCAGGCTTTTGGTATGTGCAACCACGATGGGGGGCTTTGGAGCCCCTCAGGAGCTCAGACTAGTCCCTGCAGGGAGCTGGTGGAGGAGAGGGTGTAAGGATGGTGGACGTGGGCTCTGGGGTTAGGAGCGCAGCCCGACACCCGTGCGGGGCTCCCAAGTGCACTTCTGTCCCCCAGGCCTTGCCCTCCCGCGCTCTGACTTTTTGTGCAATCACAAACACTCACTGTGGTTGATAAAAGAATAAAGCACAGGTAACACACCCCTACCCAAAGTAAGGAGAGGGGTGGGGGAATTCCATCTTCCGACCAGTTTCGGTTTCATTTCACAGATTTACTGGAGGCCAAAGCAAGAGATAAACAGCTCCAGGGGTTAATTAGCTCATGAGGATGAAAAACAAACACCGGTTGCAGAAACTCCTCTAAGTTAAATAGTTTTGTTTATTTGCATTTGGACCTTTGTATATTTCTGTGGTTGACACAGCAGGTGTGAGCTGGTTACGTTCACTCAAAGGGGAAGGGCATCTCTCCATTTTTTTGATCTCTGTTTCTCTTCTCCAACAACAGGTTAAAAAGTATGTGCTTGGGTAAGAGGAAGCCAGCTGCCTGTCCCCTCCTGAAAGTTTGCTGTACAGCATGATGAGGTGGCTTCACATCTTCCAAATCACCTCCCCAGAGCCCACTGTGCAGGGAAGGGACACGAACCCCTGAAACTCCTACTAGAAACCTTCCTCCACCTGGAGAAAAAAGCCTGACAGAGACGGTAGCTTTCCACATGAAAGCCCGTCAGTGTTCCCAAGCAACCTGGATATTGCAGTGGTGTTTTCAAAACACTCTGGTAAAAGTGCAGGGTGAGATTTTTCAAAGCTGGTTACTGTAATTAGGCACCCAGATACCACTGCAAAGATACCCTTTGAACAGTCTTCCTCTAATTGCTCTCATGATGGGCAAACTCCAGTCTGGGCTCTTCATGACCTCCCTGAACTTTCACTTTTGACCTGCTTCAGTCACCGACATAGAGACTCCACCGCATGGCTTGTACAGCAGAAAACAGAAGGACTCGTAGTTTTGGTCTATAGTCTCGTGCCAGGTCAGTTCAGATGGTAGAATTTTGGTTTTTTCCCTAGCTGACTTCCTACCATGGGCTAACACAAATGTACAAGAGCATTTCCCACCACACAGCCTGAATACAGTTCTACAATTCTAGCTACAGTTGCAGGCATGTGGGCCTTTTTTTTTTTTTTTCCCCTATTTCTTCAGAACCAATGTGGAGGGAAGGGTCAAAATCTGCATTCACCACTCCCGGAGGCAATAACCTCTGTATGGAGCTGTCGCTTTGCCATTGAGGCAGACAATGTAAAGAAAAAAAAGAGGCAGGAGCAGAGGTCTGCAGCAGTGAAGGGATGCCAGGGGCAGGGGACGACCATGTAGGCTGCCACGGGGAGCCTCACACCCCACGGAGGCAATGCCATCAAGGGGAACGGTTTAGGCTTTACTCTTCCCAAGTAAATGTAATCAGAAGAAACCAGAAGACTCTTACTTCGCAAAACCAGAAGTCTCCGAGGTAAATTCCTGGGATACATTAATACTCTCTGGATTATTTTTACCTCCCATTGATCTCATTAGCCATAACTCAATGGATTAGCAAGCGCTGGATTTAGTGGCGCAGGAGCAGGAATTATTTGCTGTTGAAGAGCAGCAGGCAGAACTGACAGATAGAGGCAGCAACAAGCACTAGCATCAAAGAAATAATACTGTATTAATCCAGTTTTAAACAAAACTAGCTGAACATTCAAGGGATAATTGCAGCTGATGTATGCTGTTCCTTAGCCAGGCAAGGAAGCACACCCATTTCATGTACCTACATATCTCTGAAAGCTGGCAGACTGTAGATAAGACTGATAAAACAAAGTCCACCACATTACAAAGTACAGATGGTCCAAATGACGTTGAAGTGAGGACAAGGTTAAAGGATCCCAGAGGAAAAAAAAGAAAACAACCTTTTCATAAGCAAATACTCAGGATTTATAGGCATCAGTTGACTACCTTCTCAGCACAGGGAAGTAATAAACTGATCCTGCATTTCCGTGCTGAGTTTGCTGCCACCAAGTTTTGACTGAAATTTGATTACAGAAGTCCAGCAGGGAGTCATGCCCAGGGGAAGGCTTGTGTGTATATGAGGAAACTGTGCAATGGCCAGAACCCCAGAGCTCCTTTTCTTGCCATTTGGGCTTGGCGTCAGCAAGCTATTATTTTCTGCTCTTTAAAGCCAAGGCAATTTTTCACCCCTCCAGTTCAACACACTCAAACAGCCCTGCTTCGCTCCCAGGCAGGACCAGCTTTGCCTCTACGTACCCATAGCCACGTGCCTCTCCAGCACAGTTCAGGCAGCTGGGGCTTCCCTTACACGCGCGTAGGTCTGGCTCCTCAGCTGGGGTATTTTCTTCAATAAGCAAAAACCAAAGGTCCTCTTAACGCAGGTCTAAAAGCAAGAAGGGTTTGTGAGGTGTGGAGGAGGACGTGACATTATCTCCTGTTCTTTCTTAGAGAAGCTGTTGAGCCTTTGGGAATCAAGAATTGATGGTCTTTTCTTTTAAAATATAAAGCATCAGGTGCTCCTGTTTGCAGAAGTAAAGAACGTAAAACAAAAGTAAACCCTCCTTAAGCCATGTGCAGCTTGCAACAAAAAGGTTAGAAACTCAAGCATGCCGTGGGCCGTGCTGGGCCAGCCCTCGCCGCTCGCTGGGGTGCAGCCCCAGCTCCTCAGCTGGCTGGGCTGCCCCACGCGCGTCGTAGCCCCAGTGTTATGGGGACATTTAGAATCACAGAGTCACAGAACCATTAAGGTTGGAAAGGACCTTTAAGGTCATCAAGTCCAACCGTCAACCCAACGCCACCGTGCCCACTAAACCATGTCCTGAAGTGCCAGGTTGACGTGTTTTTTGAGCATTTCCAGCGATGGTGACTCCACCACCCCCCTGGGCAGCCTGATCCTTCCCCTTGCAGCCGATCCTTCTGTTTCACGATCTTTTCTAAGTTCAGCCATGGGATTCTTACTTCACGCAACTCCGGACAGCACCCGCCCCCCCCCAACCCGTCGCAGGCGCCGCGGTACGTGTTTCAGCGGCGCTTCTGCGGGCGCCGGCGCGGGACGGAGGGGCACGGAGGTGGCCCTGAGCAGCTGGAAGCCCGCAACCCCTGGGCGCACAAGCACTTGCCCCGCGATGAAGGTCCCGCCGGGTACTCCACGGGAGAGCTGGCTGCCGGGGGAAATGAGCACAGGCAACTCCGAGCGTCGAAGCC
>NW_010530020.1:0-36605 GCF_000687285.1 Phaethon lepturus | reverse complement strand
GCGAGACCCGCCCGGCTGCAGCGTGGGGAACATCCCCCATGGGCTCAGCGCCGCTTGAGGCCAAAACAACGTCCCTTTCCGGCGAGGCGGAGCCTCAGCAGTCTCAAACATGGCAAACGGTGTTTGGGAAGAGCCCAGATACGTCCCAGCCGGCTTCTCTGCAGTGGGGCTGAGCTGCAGCAGCCGAGATCTAGCGCCTGCTGGGGTATGAAAGCCGGCGTCACGGCCGTGGGCTCGCCGTGGTCTGTGGTGGGAGCACAACGTGGGGGAAAGCTGCCGAGATAAATGTGGGAAGATGCGGGGAGCAGACCCGGCTTCATCCTTCCTCAGGCATTTGGGCACCTGACCAGTCGGCGCGGAGGCCCGGACCCACTGAGGGCAGGGGAGGGCTGGCAGCAGGTCCCCTCCGCTACTGGGCCCCCTCAGCGGCCATTTTACATCACGGAGGAGAGGAAGCTCACACTTCTCCTCCTTCAGGCAAGGAAGTGTCTTGTCTGAAGAGATTTTTGGACTTGACCTTGATATGCAAAGGGCCTGTTATTGGGCCACGGACACACACTGGGGTACGTGCCTCACAGGCTGCTGCCCCGTGCACTTGGTAAAACACACCAAGTTTTACAAAGAAAAAACTACAGCTCCCTGCAGCCCGAGAGCAGGCGTTCCCAAAAACAGCTTTCTGCAACGCATCTGGCACAAAACGTAAATATTTTTTCCAAAGAGCATTTTTTACCAAAACCTTGCAAACCCGGCCACCACTTTGGCCAGGCAACTGCCAGAGGCTGTTGCCACATTTTGGTAGAGCACCAGGGTGTCCCCAGGGCCGGGCAAGTAAGGCCAGGAGGATGTTCAAGGCTGAATCAGCTCTCACTGCGACACCCACCAACGACCTCCATGGACATCCGTCAGGGCTGCCACCGTTTCTAAATACCCTTTTCTTCAATGTGGTTTATGAAATCATAGCGCCTCATAGTTACGTGTGACTCGTATAACGTGTGAGTGAGCGCATGTACGCGAGTTCCCCTTTTGCTCCATTAAAGCTATAGTTTTTTATAGACTTTTCTTTACAGTAGAATTTTACTGATTTCCTAGCAAATACAGTACCTGAGTGATAACATGCATAAATAACAAATAGGTTGCACCTGGTCATCATGAATTTTTGTGTTATTTCCGTGAAAGGAGGAACAGTGAACTTCTAATGACCGTATCGCAAAGGAAGCCTGCAGAAAGTGCGTTGAAGACACTAAATGCTGCATTTATGTATAAACCAATTTATTCTAAGTGTTTTATTCTTGAGACAAGCAACTGTACTATTAAAGCATTAAATAAGAGGCTTTTGCAACCACCAGTAACAAGCACGTACTATACCCTCTGTTTTGGGAATTGCTGCCCATTGCAACCAAATGCCGGGTTTGGTGCATCCTTTGCCCAGCTGAGACAGGCACACTCCACCCGGCAGCCCCGGCCTGTCCCCGGCTGCATCCCCGTGGGGCGAGGAGCTGGTTCCCACAGCCCCAGGGTGCCCTGGCCCCGGTCGGTACCTGCCGGCTGCCTCCCTGGAGGGGTTACAGGGCTTTTTGGCATGGGAGGAGAGCCCACATCCCGCTGAGCCCTGCGGCAGGGCTGACCAACGGCCGAGCCGTGTCTCCGGTGCAATCCTGTTTGCTTACAACAAGCCTGTCTCCCCTCCTCTCCTGGAGGGCAGGGGGTGGCTGGGTGCCATTTGGGCTTTTGGTTTTGCTTTTCATTTTGGAAAAAGGGCAGAGGTCCCCGTGGCGAGCCCTTGGGCCGCCCGTGTTGCCCTGACGTGTGGAGCGCAGGGTCTCAGCATCGCCTCAGGACCACCTTCCTCGGGCCGTCACCTCGCGAGAGGCCTTGGCACCGCCTGACGCCGTGGCCTCGTGCCAGTGCTGCCTGCAATACCAGCTTAGAGTCACAGAACCATTAAGGTTGGAAGAGACCTTTAGCATCATCAAGTCCAACCATTAATCCAGCGCCACCGTGTCCCCTAAACCATGTCCTGAAGTGCCACGTCTACACATGTTTTGAACACTTCCAGAGATGGCGACTCCACCACCTCCCTGTGCAGTGTGTTCCAATGCCTGACCACTCTCTCAGTAAAGCAACTTTTCCTAATATCCAATCTAAACCTCCCCTGGCGCAACTTGAGGCCATTTCCTCTCGTCCTATCACTAGTTACTTGGGAGAAGAGACCAACACCCTCGTCGCCACAACCCCCTTTCAGGAATTGTACCTTCCTGCAAGTGAGCCCTAAAAATACCTGTCGGGCATCCAACACCTGCCAGTTTCTTTTTAGTCAGAGGCTCAGGGACACTCAGTTTTATCTGTCCTTTCCTGCCCTGCACAACCCCTCCTCTCACTGACTCACCTGAACGTAAATAATGCCCAGGTAAGTCGGCGCACAGCAGGAAATCCTCGCCTCTGCGATGGCTGCCAAAAGGTTAGGAGATGCAGCTGTAACCTTCAAGCATGCACCAGGAAAAACATCTGGCACACTTTTCAGCAGAACGTTTAATAACATTTATTAGTCCAAAACCACCACCGGACTGGCATCACGACATACTACTTCAGGGTGTCTACTTTTGTTTTCAGTAAGCTAACCGATGGCTCAAGCTTGCTAATCTATAAGGAGAATTAGGGCACTCTGAGTGCACAGGCATGCTTGGAGAGGCCCAGATAGTTTCTGCTTTATAAGCACAATTTGGCTTGTCTCTTCCTTCCCCCCTCCGCCTCTTTTTCTTTTAGGACAAATTAAATAGATCAGATGAATAAATCAATGGCTAAATCTCCATCCCAGGAGAAGCAAGCAGCTCTTCTGAACACTGCAGTTTCTTTGCATGCTTTCACTGCGTCCTTTCTGATCACATCGCGCACTTTCGCTCTCGCCTGCTCCGACGTTTCTTTTTTCTCTGGTTTGTCATCGCCCTCGCCCCTACACTCAGCGTGGCGGGGAGCCCTGGTCTGAGGAGCTCACCCGCCCAAGGGTACCACCACGTCCTCCCAGTGGGGCCGGCTGTCCCCCGTAACTGCCTTCACACATGCAAGAAACTGAGCATTTGAAAAACAAATGCAATGCCAATCTGCTCATAAATAAATATGCTCATATCCTTCAAACACATCCCTTCTATGCAAGGCACGCTATAGCACCCTTTCAGACGGTTTTGGCTGCAGGGTGCCAGAAGCGCAGCAAAGCTGCCGTTGCCAGCACGGGGAGACAACCCGCACGCACCCACGTCAGCACTGGGTGATGCACCACGGTCCCGCGCACCACTTATTTAGGGATAGCGGCTCAGGGGCCACCAGGAGTCTTCCAGACATCCCGGTGCAGAGCCGAGGTACCCCCGTACTATGGGTCAGATGAGGCTGTGGGGCCAGCACGGCCATCGATTAAAAAAAAAAAATTAGCTTGGCTCAAAATCTTGACGTTTAAAACAAATTATATTTTTAAAAAGAGTAAGTTTATTGTTCTCCAGCTCTCAAAATAATAATTGACCAGATCTTAAGGAAAAGCTGTCTCAAAATTACTGATAAAAGTTGCTAGTGGTAACCATACATGAGGAGCTTCAGGAATCCATAAATGAGAAACCTTGAAAGCAGGGCGATGAGGTGTCAAAATTCCTCAAGAAAATTGCTGAGGTGAGAGGAAAATGTTGGGAAGACCTCAGAAAGGCCTCCAGGCCAGGGAGGTGCTCCGGGCGAAGCCAGGGAAGTCCAAGCGAGAGAGGGGGTCACAAATGCAGCGAGAAGAGAAAGGTGAGAGAAAACAAGCTGGGACAAAGAATTAAGCCAATGATCAAGTATAGAAACGTTGGAGGATCTTCTGCCTAGGGACTCCAGGGTTGAGTTCCCGCAGATGTGGGCAGAAAGGGTCCCTCTTTTCCATTTGGGAGGGCTGGCGTTGAGCCCTCCGGTGCCCCAGGAGCACACCTCCGGGGCTGGCGGGTGAGCCGGGTGCTTCACGCCCTGCTCCTCAGCCTTCCTGCGGAGAGGAAGGCAGACCAGTTTTTCAGCTGGGGTTCACTCCAGAAGAAAAACACAAACATATGGGAAATCCTGCTGGTTTAACAATTAAAATTAAAGCTTCACACCTCCTGAACAGTTATGACTTTATTAATGGTAGTTTACTTACAACTGAGGGCTATGAGTTTATTCATGGTAGTTAACCCCGTAGACTTCCAGAACAAAAAACAAGCTCAGGGCACAGCACGTTCTTAGCTCAGAGACTTGTGGCCTAAAGTATCTAACAAGTTGTGCATCTACGTTGCACCTTAGTTTACCCACCAGGGACCTAAAATCGCTTGGGTTTTTTGCACTCATAGTTCTGTTACTTTTGGGTGTGAGTCACCAGCTAGCCCAGGGCTGAGAGTGTTTTTACACCACCACTCCTCTAACGTTCCTCAAAGAGGAGAGTCTCCTTAGCAGGCTAACCTCATCTGCAAATAGGAAAATAGTGTAAAAACAATAATGCTGAAAAGCAACCAGTAAATATGTGGGTTTTTAAAGAGTTTGAGAAAGGCCGTGGTAGTAAAAGAGGATGCGCTCACATTTACATTGAGTTACCTCTTTTTTCCACAAGCTAAGACTTCTTCCTCTTGACTGTTTTCTTCTTGGTCAAAACACAGTTGCTGATTTTAGCATCTGTTTATTTTGCTCTCTTGTACAAGGATAGATCGTACTGATCTTACTCCATCAAGGCAAGAGTACAGTCAAAGGTTGTTTGGCCCCGGGGACATGTCCTTGTACAGTTGGATGCTGTGCAAAAGCTGCTAAATGGCAGAGGACTCCAATCTTATGTATGAATTGGCTCGCGCTCTCTTCTGGCAGAGATGGGGCAGAGCCGACAAGATGCACATTTCCTTCTTCCATCGGCCAGTAACAGCTCATCTTTTTTATTGTCGGATGAACCCGGAGGCGAGCGCAGAAGGGATGAACGCAACAGACTGTGCCTCGCCAATCTCCCACCGAACCACAGATGCGAAAAAAAGTCCTTTGCTGCCAGTAGCAGCTGAGTTTTCTCCAGCACCTTCATTCAGTTTAGCGTACGATGGGTTGCGCCGAGCCCCGAGCCTGCCCGGGCTGGCCGGCGAGGCTGCTGCGTAAGCACCGTGCGTGGCACCGCGCCGGGGGCCTAGGCTGACTCACTCGCAGCTCCTGATGCCATTCCTCATCTCTGGCAGGATATGGAAAATTGTGTCAAGCCTGGCACGCGATAGTAAACGTATTCCTCGGGGCTGGCTTTGGTGCTTTTACCAGCCAGTTTTAGTTCGGGCAGCTTGTAAACGATGCTTTTAAGACAGATCAAAAAAACCCACTGGCGAGGCTCCGCAGTAGATGCACAGATGACTTCAGCGCGCTGTGTTGAAGAACAATCCTCTTTTTTTTTCTGTACAGCACCGTGCTTTGAACGGAGGTTACCTTTATGATTCATGGCATGAATGAGCACTTAGTGGGCGCATACAAGAGCACTGTACGCATCAGGAAATGGCTCTTTCAGGTCTCCTTACAAAAGGAAGTGAGTCTGAAGCTTGCTAAATTTACAGAGAGGATGTTCGTGAACTTAATCTAGGGCAGGAGGTGGGGGAAGGGAAGAATCCCTTTTCTTTCACTGGGGGTTGATACACCAACTTTGCATGTTTCTGTACACAATTTTTAACAATAAAAAAAGAAAGAAAAGGGGCTAAAAACGTGGTGGTGGGTGCTGCCTCCACAGCTGCCTGCCTACGAGCCGTAGCTGGTGCCTGCGTACAGCCATGAAGACTCTTCTGGCTTCATGCTTCAGGATTCCCCCCCCGCCGCTGGGAAAATCAGAGCTTTTCGATGTCCCAGAGGTAAAGCTGTGAGTTGGCACGGAGGGAGCATCACCACACACTCTGCCCGGGGCACCCATCCTTCCTTCTCTGCCTCTTGAGCCGGCTGCCCGCGGAGCTGAGGGCACGGGGGGCTCGCAGGGTGCCTCAGGACTCCCGGCCAAGTGCTGGATGTGGCTCAACTTCAGAGATATGACTTCTTCAAAGGCACGGGTGCTGCGCCCTGGAGTTGAGCGAAGGTACTTCAGGTTAAGACTCGGTGGTAGGATATTTGGATGCAATGGGACACAGAACACCAGATCTTGAAAGACCGGTACGGGAGGTGGTGTGGTTCTGTAGCCTTCACATCGCAACAGCCAAAGAAGGAAGAAATGCGGTTCTCCTCCTTGAGGTTATTCTTTTATCCAGGCATGTGGTTGCTGAATGCACTGCTACCCTAAAATGCAGGCTGAGCAAGCCCCTGAAGCAAGGTAAGGTGCTCACCCGCAGCCCCCAGCGCTCATCTGCAGTGGTCTCAGGGCTGCAAGCCACCTTCCTTGGGTAGGACTGATGAACCCCAGGAGGTGAAAGGACAGCAGCCAAAGTCCTCCTGACACAGCATCTGCCCTCTCTGCCAAAAAGCGTGTAGTGAGTGACCCATCTTGTTACCTCATGGGCCTGTCTTCCGAACTTCAGGTTAGTATTGCTGACCAAGATCTAGACACTCAGACTACATGTAAAGCACATCCTTTAGCTTTAGTCTCTATCAAATTAAATTCTTGAGTCTTGTGCAGGTTTATATTCACACTATTGACAAAAAGAGAAGTTCCCTGACCAATCTGGGGAGGCCTCCCATTGCCACTGCCCCTACTGCTGTTTTCATGGTGGGCACAAAGACCTTGGGACCATGACTCTGAGCACAGCTCAGGCTGCTGCATGGCTATTCCTGGGCACACAGTAGCAAGTCACTTGGGATCTATCTTCCTCTCTCCAGAAGATCCAGCAAAGCTTATCAATAACATGATCATGCCTCAGTAACAGGGCCTGGTGATGAAGCATTGCAACCAGCTTACCCACCACAGCTGGACACGTCCCATACGACTGAGGGGCTTTGCGTAGTAGATTTAGACCTTAAAATGCTCTCTCTCAAAAAAAAAAAAAAAAAAAAAAAAAAAAGGCCAGGCGTCTTCAAGAGAGCCTGACAGCTTAATCTGGTGCAGGCGTTGTAGCTCCATTTCCTATGCAGAAAAGTATTTTTAGAGGAAGAAGACTGGAAACCAGCTGTGAGACAGCCTGAGCCCCCCTTTGACTTCTTCAGCTTTCACCACCAATGCAACGGCTACCAGTAATACCAGCTTGAAAACATGGTGGTGAGAGCAGCATTCTGGTGGAATCCATCATGAACTTCAAGGCAAGATGAAAGTCCACATCAGACTGGTCTTTAACCAGAGATGGCTGGTAATGAACTTCACTGACATGAAATGGGAGAAAACACCACGATTGCACAAATATACCAACTATGCTTCTAGAGAGACCTCGAGAAAGCTGTCAGTTTAAGAACCATACACAGTCAAAAAATATCAGAATCAGCTAATGGTCCAGACTTAAACAGGCCAGGCCATTGTTACGCAATTAGAAACTTCTGCTTTGTAGTTAAGATATTGTTATCAAAGGCTTTCCTTGTAAACAAGAAGCTTTTGTACCTATCAAAACCACTCCGCAGCGGGGTTGACCTAGCCAGCTGCCAGGCCATCCAGGTGCAATAGCTGACCCTGCTTTGAGATGCTACCTACATCCAGGAAGGTCCAATGGGAAGTTATGCAAGGACTCCCCAGCACACCCAAAGAGCTGAAACGCTCTTTGCCAATAGCAGTTTATTATGAAAAAACTTGCTTTACAACAAGCTTGGGATTTATGGGGAGGTACAGAAATAACCTTTACAAAACAAGAAAAGGGAAAAATAAACGCATAGAGCAGAGGCTCATATTTGTTCTGAAGCAAATGTGCTCACACTGAGATTTTTCTGGCAGGGCTAGTAAACACAGCTGTAGCAAGCCCCTTCAACTCACAGGGCATTCTCTTCTCTAGCTCCAAAATATGACTCCCTCCATATCAATCTTGCTCTTTCTTGCACTGCAGTTATAGCTCTCTTAGAAGGCGACAGATGCAACGAAGAATGCTCCAAAACATTTCAGTTACAACCTCCGCTCATAAGTCTGTGTCTGGGGCCTTCTGCTGGTAGAACACCGAGTCTTAACCCAGATTTTTGCAATGAAGACTTGTGGCAAAATACTGTGGTTTTATTCAAGGCGGCAAGATTGTGCTATTTACCTGGGCTAACAGGATTATTCCAGGTCAGTGACGCTCTTTCTAGTAAAAGGAGAGGTTTTTACTCAGACAACTAACACACTACCTACAGGAATTGTCATCCCAGCATTGAGGATTGCATAAGCCAACCTGACCATCTCCAGTTCTGTAATTTTCACATGCTGTAGAGATTAAAGACCATGTTTTTAAGAAAGAGAACTGGAACCTGGCCCCAACATATCCGCTAATGGCCACTACGACCAAGGATGCTGAGATAAGAACACAATTTCATCAGTTGTACAGATTCTGGTTACCAAGCCAAAAGGCTTTGAGTGGAAGGATGACCAAACTGTTGACGTGAACCTTGGGTGGGGAATATACCGTTTTTAGCATATGTTGTAATACCCACAGGCAGTTTGGCAAAAGATAACACATGCATGCACAAATTAGTTCCACGCATCTGTGTATGTGTAGATACATACACACACATATATATATATGTAAAGTGGTCACCTGCTCTCCTGTTCCTCATTAGGAAAATCTGTGCCAAGTGAGTTGAATGTTTACAATCTCTTGCACTCTTACCAGCATGAAACTTCTTTTTTTTTTCTTCCTGTACTTGTAAAAACAGAAGGCATAAGGAAAGGATTACAGTTAAGGCTATCTTGCGCCTCGTCATGTGTGTTTGCAGGTGCTCGAAGGCAATCATTTCCTGCTAGATAAAAGCATTCTGTTTTGATGTCTATCATTTGGGACATTTTTAAGCAGAGGTGTAAATATGCAGTATGAAGATGTGATCAAATAAAAAGCATTTAAGTCAAATGATACTTAATTTAACCCATGATTTTTTAAACACACACACACATATATATGTTAACAAATGAAGATTAAAATCTATTGTGTTTGAATGAGGATTATCTAATGAACCAGACTGGACATGAAAAGTTTCGCTTTACTCTCACAGGCAGTAAAAAGAAACAGCTAACTACTACCATCAAAAAGGAGAATGAGGAAAGCACATCTTGGTGGAGTCTAGGGGTGAAAATACCCAAATTATCAAGTAATTGTGTTCTTTAATGCCAACATGGCATATGCCAAATATTACTGAAAAAAATCTGTATGCCTACCTCAATGGTAATCATTTTCTCTAGGATATGAGAATGCATAAGTGAAGAACTATCTTTAAAGGAAGAAACAAATCTGTGCTTGTATTGCAAGAGTGGTGTAACAGAGCAGTCACAGCTATGACCAATATTTCCCAGTTTTCCATTCCACTATTGACAAAAACACTACTTTGATCCTCCCAAGCCTGTCTGAACTATGTTGGCGAATTTAAAGTAAAAAACAAAACACAAACCTCCCCCAAAGCCCACGCAAGAACTCTGCTCCCTTTGCTAAATCAACACCCATCTTTACCAGCCTAAAACAATCATAAAAACATGCACTGAACACGTTCGGAGAATCTGGTTTTCTGCCTGAGGCAACCACATGCCTTATGCCTGTGTTAAAAAAGAGTTGGCCTGTTTTATAATGCCCACACAGACTGATATTCGCATTGCCAAGGTCTGTTTGTTTTTCTCTAAAGGTTTGTGGAATACACTCAGCCAGAATACCTAACCAAGTAATAACAAAGATGTTTAAAAGCATTTTCAATGTGATTTACTTTGTATTTTCTTCCTTGCTCTTTGTAGGGATATGTTAACATATCACACAAGCACACATTTAATTCCATCCTTCCCCCAGTCCTCACATTCACCGATTAATTTAGGAACATTTAAGACTCACCAATGGAGCTTTAAATGCTCTGAGTTACTTGGATTACAGTTACTTGTGAAGCATCATGCCCCAAAAGAGAAACTCATGGAAGTGGCAACAAACGATGAAAGGGTTTTATTGTGCAAAGATTTCAAAATGCTGGAAATCCTTTTGTATTTGTCATTGCTTCGCTTTTTCCTCCCCTCGCCTAGCTGGGAATAAGGCAACAGCCAAGTTATTCTATAGCTGATTCCCACCACCCTAACGTTCTGGTTCCCACTGAGCTGCGCATTCAGGCAAAAACAAGAACAAACATTAACAGCTCCATTCCCATCCATCTACTAGACAGGAACTCACAGATGCTTCATTATATACCTCCTGCTGGCACTGATGAGGCAGAAGATTTGTATAGAAAGGAGGGGGAAGACTCAGACAAAACACAAGAGTCATTGTAATTGTTCTCATGCGTAACTCTGTTAGCTAATGTTAGCCAAAACATCATGCTACTTTAAAGCTTTTCCTCACTGTTAAAAAATACAGGCATTGTCAACAGCATCTCGAGAACCTTCCATGGACTGTGCAAGTGTCACATACATGAATTTAAAGAAGATAAGAGGAGGGAAAAAAACAGGACCATTTTGTGTAACTGGAATTTTATTTTATGTATAAATAACATGAGATTGAGGAATTTTGAGACTTGCTACTTGCAATGCTGATCCTGCAATGGGACAAGCACGGGCAGACTTGAATCCCACTGCAGAACTGAGGACAAGGTCTCAAGGCTGACCCAAAATACGTAGTGTCCTTTCACAAATTCCATACCAAAAGCCCAAGCAGCACACCGTCAGTCTTTCCTGAGGCAGAAGGCAGATTAGTCACATTCAAAATCAAAAAGGATTCAGATGGTTTTCCTCTTTTTCTTTGGAAATTGTTGCTCATATCTATATTCTTTGTCCACCTATAACCAAGGAAAGGGGACAGCGCATAAGGAGGAGAGGGAAGGAGAAAGCAGAATTAAACATCATAATCCTTTTCTTTCCCTTGCCAAAGTGCAATCAAAACTTTGTTCCTCAAACAGATTTTGATCAACTTGCCACAAAGAAAATTCTCAATACCAATTTATTTCTAGTAAAGAGATTTAACTCTTCATGTTACTGACATTAGAGCACTAATGATTATGTCTGCTCCAGAGAATTTGATTCCTATACATTGAACTGTACAGAAATATAAAAGAGAAAGAAAACTTCATCGCAACAAAACACCAACTTTCTCAAATATATAATAAATACAACAATAAATAAACCAACTTGGTAATAAACCAACTTTCTCAAAAAGAATTCTTTTTAATTACCATCAATTGCATTTTTTCTTAATCTCACTCTGGTGTAAAGCTAGGGTAATTTAACTCGAAAAAAATGGAATTACGCAAATATAGAACCTGAACAGAGTGAAAATGAGATATGTTATCTTCACGGAAAAACACAGTCATGTCACTTTTGTGCAACTCTTCAGCACAATAGCTGGATAAAATTAAAGCTTGCTTCTCCCACGATGGGATGTGGTTTGAGCTGTAGTTTGTATATAACTATCGATGACAAACAATATAATAAAAGAGGTGCAATGCCGCTGTTTTTTGGAATGGAGAAATATGTTACTGTCTCCAACCCGAAGTGGTTTTGTCCTTGGCCGACCATTCACAATTCAGAGACCCATGCTGTGGCAATTCTTTATGAGGAAAGCGAGATTGTATTTATTTTAGTAACCAGATTCAACTAGGAATATTCCAACAGTTGAAAATACAGTGAGACTTTCAGGACTGATCTCATTCGGAATAAACAAATATGTCTTTTCAAAGATCACAGCAGCATTCTCCAACCCTTGGGATCACCCAAATCAACAAAATGTCTGGACTTGCATACAGAGTTAAATAACTGGATTTGATTTCAAGCAGAAGTAACAAATCGCCACCCCCGCAGAACAGCTGAAAACTGATACTGAATTGAACTTTCACCATCTGGTTGCTCTAGGTCAAAAAAACTAGCAGTTCCACTTATGTATCTCGTCCAGAAATACGTGGCAAAACAAGTGGATTTCAAAACCAGCAGCACCCAGGTAGTTTAAGCACCCAAGCAATTATCTTAACTCTTTAAAAAGAAAGACAGTAAAACATCTGAGACAGCAGCTGTTAGCAAGGTCTTCGTCAAAACTTACATAATATAGCATGAGTATACTTATGATTAAAATCCTGAGGACAAAGGGTCTGGATACCAACTTTAGTGTAAGTCTTCCTGACAGCTTTGTTCCTTTCCTTCTAACCACCCCCCTTAAAAAGAAAAGGTGCCTCAAGCAAAAAGCATTAGCATTCCAAAAAGTGAATAAAGACCTACCAGATATTATATTCAGATAATAAGATATGCTAAAAGAAAATAAAAGCTATTTACTAGTTTCTGTTTGTAATGAACCTTGATATTTGTACAGTGTCTCACATACATAAACAAAAGTTCAATTTTCCTGGCTTTTCATCTTTCAGTAGCTTCGTCCTAGTTCACGATAAGCACAATATTTTAGTGAATTTTAGAGAAGCTTTTCTTCCTCTTTCTTCTCCTGGGTATCTTTACTCAAAACAAAACAAAACAAAACAGTTCTTCCTGTTTTTTTAAAAAAAATTGTATTTTGCATGGCTATTCTATAAAATACTTGGAAAACATTCTTAAAGGTTTTATATTCCTATGTCTGAAGGAAAGGAAATGTACTAATGTACTGAATGTACTTAGTAAATCAGCCAGCCAACATATCTTTTTGCCCTTGTGAGAATTAGCTATAGCAATTAAAAATACATTAAGGAAAACACTAGTTAAAAACTAGTTTTGCTTTTAAAGCTGACCATGTAACAGTGGAACGCTGTTACTCAGCAGATGTGTGCATTCCATCACATCTGCAAACATTTTTGACTGGTGACGATGCATGGAAAAAAAAAACTTGGTGCAATTTTCTAAATCCAGACTCTATTTACACAGTTGGCAGTTAGAAAGAATTTTACTGGTAAATGGAACAATGCATACAAAAATAACAAGGAGTCCCTACAATGCTAGGATTACTTCATGATGAAAAATAAGTCTTTAACATAATGTGAAAATAATATAGGACACAGACAAGCAACTAGAAAACACGTTCAAAAAAAGACATCCTTTATCAACTGATGGCAGAGTAGACATACTATTTTGTACTGAATTATGTCTAATTACATTATCACTAGTAATAATAAGCCTCAAATACAGAGTAATTTTTGTCCTATGAAATTGAACCATCTTCAAACAGTGGAGAAGGTGTTTTTGTTTTGCTTTTCTAGAAATTGTAACCACCATGGGACTTGCTTGAGTTTTAGAAAGCAGCCCAGTGGCCAAGTCAGAAACAAAACTGGCATCTCAACTTGAGTTCCTGGCTCGGGGAATTGGGAAATGCTGCCTCCATTTCCTCTGTTGTTCATTCCCAACGGATGAAGCACGTCTCATTAGGGAGGTGCATCAACATGAAAGGTCAGGCACATCGTGGACTGTTACAGGCTGTAAGATAACACTGTACCCCGGCATTGACAAATCTTTAGAGAAAATGTATCAGTAGGAAAGAGATTTCTTTCCCCTCCTTCTTACCTGCACAGGTGTGAGAAAGAAGGCAAAGTGTTTTTTGGTACAGTGGGCAGAAATGAGAAGGGAAGAAGGAAAAAACCCCAATACGTTAACAAAGCCTTCCTAAATTAACACAGAGCCCTTGGAGGAGACATACATTTACTTGCTATGCTCTAAAGATAAAGAATTTAGATAAGTTAAATAGCGTTAAGGAGCATGCACATTCTTGAGAAATGTTAAGATGAATAAAATTATTACCTCTCCTCCCCTCTTTCTTCATCAATATGAAGAAGATAACTACAAGTCAAATTTGCAAATGTCCAGCTTTTCCAGGATATTTTCCTGCTGTAGCCACAAACTGTTATCAGTCTTTATCCTTTACCTGTTTGATGCCAAGTGATCTAGTGTTCTACTTCTGGGCTCGCTCTTCACTTGAAGCGGCATGGACTTCCAGGGGCTTGTCACCATCTGCATCACCCTTGAGGAAGGAAAAATACACACAAAATTTCAAATGAGGCAATCCGTGATTAATGTTTTTGCTAGAACAGAAACCCTCTTCAAAAGCTGAAACAAAAACTCCTTGCAAAATCAAGTGGTTGAGGAGATTAATTCAGTATAATATACTCAAATATCATCTTCTCCCAAACTGTTTCTAGATTTTAGTCTTCCTGTAGTTAGCTGGGCAATTAAAGGATTTGAAAGAACAAGTAGTTCAACAGAAATGCTTTAATTGACTCATTTTGCCTGCACTAATAACAGAGGATGAATTCCCACACAGTAGTTGCTATTTTGCATTCTCTGAACTCTCTATGGATTTATACAATAGGTCTCTTTTAGCACATATACTTTGAGAGTGTTCTCATACTTCCCCTGAAATAAATGATAGAAATCAAAGAACGAAGAGAGGCTTGTTAGAGCGTCTGGTCTATCTGCCAAGCATGATACAACAAACAGGCATTTGATTATAGTTTTAAATAGATATCAATAAAAAAATACTTAAAGGGCCACACACATGGCTAGGGGACTGAAGCACACGAGATACAAGGCCAGGCCGGGAGATGTGGGTCTGCTCAGCCTGGAGAAGACCAGACAAAGGGGGAACCTAATTGCTATCCACAGTTTCTTAATAGGCATTTGTGTATTTGGAAGAGCTAGGCTCTTCTCAGAAGTTCACACCAAAAGAGCACAGAGTTGCGGACGCAGGAGCATGGCAAATTTCTATTAGATCTAAGGGGCAGGGAGACTGTCACACCACTGATCGAGCACTGGAGAAGTTTTTCCAGAGAACGTTTTGAATCTCCATCCTTGGAAATACTCAGCACTTGACTGAACAAGGCCTGAGCCACCAAATCTAACTTTGAAGATTTCTCTGCTTTGAACAGGGGGTTGGAAGAAATGATCAGAGGTCACACCCAGCCTCAATTATTCTTAAATTCTACACATTGAAATTAAATGGCATTTTCTTTTTATTCTAAAAATATATTTTTACCAATATGACTTAAATGTGATGGAAAAGTGTAACAAAAGAAGCCAGAAGAGACAGGAAAACATAAACGTTTCACAGGATGGGTCAAGTTTATGTCCCAGCAAAAATTAAACACTATGAATAAGACACTGAGTCTGTGAGACCCTGCATATACTGCACTGGATATATGGACTCAATACATCAAGATTCAATTATGAAGATAGTTGTTAAAATTCTTCTTCAAAATATGCCTAGCAAGACCTTTAAAAGGTAATTCTTTCTTTCAAAACGCCACTTTGTTTTGATCATTACCAGATATTTCATAGTATAGGAAATCACATCCACAAACCACACCCATTTCAAAATAATGATCTACTCCGTAATTTTCCTGTACAGGAACTTGGAAGTTACGACATTTTACTACAATTTATAATAAATAATCTGACTCAGGATGCCTCATCTCAGGGATTACTCAATCCTGAACAAATGAACTAAAACCAAGATGTTCACAGAGAGTTCTATGTTCTTCCACTTTCTTGCCTTAAACTGTAAAAAACAAATATCATCTAAGTAAGCTTTTTATTTTTGTCCTGAAAGAAGGAAAAAAAAAAAACCAAGCCACAAACAGACACACACAGAAACACAAAGACAGACACACACCCCTAGGAAACTAGGGGTCTTCCTCAGTTCCTGTTTCTGTGAGCTCAGTAGATCTCATCACAGGGCTCATCTGTTCTTCCACCTTCTTGCCTTAAACTGTAAAAAACAAATATCATCTAAGTAAGCTTTTTATTTTTGTCCTGAAAGAAGGAAAAAAAAAAAACCAAGCCACAAACAGACACACACAGAAACACAAAGACAGACACACACCCCTAGGAAACTAGGGGTCTTCCTCAGTTCCTTTGTTTCTGTGAGCTCAGTAGATCTCATCACACGGCTCATCTTCACTAGATCGATTAAGTCCGAGTTATTTAACTCAAGCCAATCCACTGCTAAACTGTCATTCCTCACACAAACTCATTTGCTGAATTAGCAGTTAAGCAGTTCTTCTAACTTGAGTCACTGTATGTGCCCACTACATAAAGAGTGAGCATGACCAAGCAGTAACATGGGTAGCCAGAAAAGGACATCCTTTGAGCTAGCACAGGACATAAACACACCTAATTTTACAAAAAAGTGTCAAGGTCCTCTAGTCACACTCAAAACCAGATCAGAAGCAAAAAACGTGTTTAGATCAGTGACCCAGAAGACAGGCCGCCTCCGTGCCATAATGCCCTCTCGTAATTAGAAGCAGGCACATATTCAAGACGGTCTTTCCTTTCTGGCTCAACACCACCACTCCAATTTAATATATCTGGGTGGTCAGAGGAGTTCACACATCAGAGCTCTCTCCCACAGCAGAAGGGGAAATATTTTGCAGCATTCTTAACGCATCTGACAGTTTCAGCCAAAAGATGACTGATAAGAGATCTCCGTAACACATTCATTAGTAAAGTGCTCAATACATTGGGATTCCACAGGATTAAAAAATAAATTTTAAAAATCATTATTTGAAATTGAAAATAATATTGGAACTAAAGGGACTGTACACAATGCTTTTTGTAAGGTTTCAGTACCTGAGTGATTAAAAGACACCCCAACTTAGCTCACAGTATCTAACAGATACCCCAATTTGAAATTACAAACTTAAAAAAAGCCATGATTTTTGTGAAAATTTCCCTTCCATACAGAGAAAAATGCCCAAAAGCAACCTAGCCTAATGTCAAAAAAACAAATGTGGGGTGCCTTTTTTCCCCACATTACAGTCTAGTCTGATGCAGAAGTGAGTTTCTGCTGCTCCCTTAGAGAGTCTTGCAGATGGCCATGCATGCCCTTTTACACTGACACGTAACCTTAGAAATTGTAACTCCAAAGGTAGGAATACATCTCTCTTGTGCTTATGGAAAACTCTTGAAAGGTAGTCTGGCCACCAGGAAAAAAACCCAAACAGCTGCAAAAGAAAAACAAAGGCTCACCTGGGCTCACAGATTAATAATTTACCTTTTCTTCTGTCCTCTTGTTTGCAATGTATTGCTTAGAATAAAGAGAATGTCACTGTTTACCTTATTCATCCTCCCCCAGTCAATCAATAACTTATTCTCCATCTTTTATTTTCAGCTGAGCTTGAACTTAAGTCTCTCAGAAACATGAAGCACTTTTAAAAACATTGCTCCTAAGGTGCCCTAAAAAAGCTCAACTTTTTGTGGATTCTGTCTTTCCTACTTATAACACATTTAAATTCACCACAGCCCAAACTACGGAACCAATCCAGAAGAAATAGTAAGTTTTACAAGTTTTACTCTGTTGTTGTTCATAGTACCAATCAATAAAAGGAGAGCATATGACAGGGAACAGTATTTTCTGTCAGAAGTAGATGTTTATCTTTTAGTCCAGAAGACCAAACTTTTGCTTGTCTGTTCAGAAGCTACTGAAGACAAGTCCTGCAAGCATTTACTGTAGAAAGAAGGTCTCTCAGCTGCTTATGCTGTGTCTTAAAAGATGCTCAAAAGAAAAGCGACTTAAAAAAATCTCCTCTTAAAGCACAGTTTAAGGTTTGCTACAGCCACAATCCATGACACTTATGGTAAAGCTCCCCAGTCAACACACTGACACCACGACTTCCACCAAAGCTTTCAGGTGAGGAAAATCCACAATTTCCTTGATGTTTGTTCTGGGCAAGCGCAGGAAACAAGCACCCAAAGTTGAGCTGGCTTTGCACTTGGAAGCACTCTGTCACCAGCTAACAATTAAAATACCCAAAGATAGCTATATAGCTATAGCTATATTTTTAATATCTATATATATTATATGCATAATAAATATATAGGTTGAAATATATAATGTATAATATGTAATAGTATTGGTAAGTCACAGATGGTTTCTAGCAACAGACCAGGCAGGAATGAAAACCTAACAATAAGCTGCAAGAGTTTCTCTGAATCTCTGAAACTGTTTAAACAACAACCAAATGACAGATAGCAAGATAAAAACAAAACACCCAAACAATTCTGTTTTCTGTAAGATCTTGTTACTGATTGGGCCAAAGCAGAAAAGAGCATACATATGAAGAAATGAACAAGACCTGGAAAGGAGGGTGTTTTTAGAGTTCTAGTGCTGTTCTGGTTTTTCATATTTCAGCCACTTCAGTAAAAACAACAGATGCCTGAGTCAGTGTTGGGCGAACAGAAAGAATCCTGAATAGTTGAAAATACGGCAAAAGCCTTTGAGCGGTATCAGGACAAGAGAGTGAGAACTGAAGAAAACTGCTTTTCTACGTGTTTCAGTACCTATTAACTCACTGGCTGGAACAAAACCTGGGTTTAAGTGACTTGGTGCCGTAACACGTGCCCTTGTCACTTGAAAACAAAGTCACGATAGTATGAGAGCTAACAACCCTTCAGCACAATACAACAGCACAAATTCTGGAAGTATCAAAACCAGAGGCAGAAGAGGAAGGGCAAAAAGGCTGCATTTCATGAAAATAAACATCTAATGAGCTGAATGACAAAGAGGACACAATTGTTAGAAACTTAAGAGGTGGTATGTATTGAACTGGGGCTCTGAAATACTGATCTCTAAACAGTTTTCTGTAAAGGAGTTATAATTTTTGTATAGAAAACCACAGTCCTTAAGTTTATGCTGCTGCACAAAATCCTCAAGCTGCTATGGTTTGTCCATCACTCTGACCTAAGGACGGGTATTAAAGCTGATAAACTCAGCCAGTATTAAATAGAGATTGCTAGGGAAAGGGAAAAAAAAAAGAAGCTGCAATTCACTGGCTTAACTGTTCAGCTAGTTGTAAGCACTGAAAGGCAAAAACCTGTAGAAGAACAGAAATGTAGAAAAAGATGATCTTGCACAAACTATGATACCATTGGGCAGAGCAGAGGGACCAGTTACTCAAAGACTAGCTGAAGGCAATGCAGGGTATCAGCCTTCAAAATTGCAAAACCCAAGTAATGAAAGTTTGATGCCACCTAAGGCTACTCAAAACGGTTTCAGATGCATCATTCTAAAAAATCACATAAAGGCATAAGTTGGTAAGATTCTCCACAAATTTTGCAAACTGAGTTTAAGATAAACAAGGTTTGAGAGACACATCTTCCATTTCACTATTGCTTCCTCTAAGGATTTAAAACTTGATAATATAAATGTTAACACTAATTCCACAGATTTTTGTGGAATTACTTCTTGTGAGTAAAGATCACAAAAGTAAGCGAAAGATTTTCAGAAAATAAAATCCTTAAAATATTCCTGGCCTCGCAACAAGATGGTTACATGTCTCCTACCATCTCCTCTACTTGGGGAAGAAGTAGAGAAGTTGTCCACTTCATATTGAGATAAAGTATACAGAAGCTGAAAAACTACTTCTGCTGTCCCCTATTCAGAAAATGTTTCATCCTTCTGGAAATAAAAAATGTGAACACTGATTTTTACTTATGGTACTTGTGTAGTTTTAGCAGAGGGCTTTCATCCTGACATCCTGAAGAGCTGGCTCCTTCAACAAGCCAGCTTCAGGATACCAGAACACTATACTGTAAAGAGCATATTCAAAACTTTATCAGACAGACTTGCTCTACAGAGGGGCCCCAACCACAGTGTTTTGAAATGTAGCAGCAGAAGGTCCTAGAATTCATCTTTCTTGGCAGAACTTACATTACAGTTCATATGACCTCAATTTGGCACAGGTTTTTGTTTCATAAAACCTTCAGAAAATTAACGTACTGCATCTATTTTAATGACATATTGCTGCACAAACATGAAGTTATGCACAGCTGTGGTACCTATGACTATCAAACAAATTATGAGCAACATAACAAATTAACACAAGCCAAGAAGAGCCACCCATATATCGTTTGACTATTTGCAAGAATCCTTTGTGTAGCAACAGGAAAATACTGTTTTAATGTCACAAAAACCAAAAAAATAACATCTTTTGCTCTGGCATGGTTTCATTAAATGGGTTACATCTGCTGTAACAAAACTCAAGAATAACGTTTATATTTGCCTTCACAAGTTAAGGAATCTAGCTGCCTAGTAAGACAATAAGAAATAAATATACAAAGCAACCCAATTCTTTCACAGGGTTGTCAAATTAAGACGAAAGTCTTAATCTATCTTAGAATGCTTTGCCAATTTTAGCACATGAATTAGAGGTATTTATTTTCTTCCATGACACATCTGTATCAGTAAAAGCTCCAATAAAAATGCATCTTCTATTTATAACAGAAATTCTTTTGCTAGAAAAGTTGATACCGATTTGGTGGATCTAATCATCTGTATGAACAAAAAGTACTTTTTTGCACTAGTATAACCACACAGCATTAGAGACAGACTGAAAAAAGTTTTTCTAGGATAAACTTTACCTCTCACATCTCATGTTAGGGACACACCAGTGCTTATATGTATAAAAAAAGGCAGAGGTTTTCATTATTAACTGTGACTGATCACATCCTGATAAAACATCATAACACTACCTTAAAAAATAAAAAACAACTAAACCAAAAGACCAAGCCCATCCCTTCCCCACCTCCAAATTCTCAACTATATTTTATACTGCTTCACCAAAAGGAAGTTTCTGAGCAGAATTCTGTTAGGAACACTTTTCAGTCTACATTCTAGTGACTTCAAAAGCATGTGATTTTTTTACAACTGCTGTTCAGCTTCTCTAGACACCAGGGCAACAATACCCTCTAACAACTTCAGAGGACAAAGAAACAATGAGGCTGTATACTCCAGTGGTAAGAGATCACGGAACATCTGAAATGCAGGCAACTTCATCAAGTCCGTAGTGCTTCTTCATTTGAGGCACAGCATTTTTGTTCCTTGCCTAAGCCATGAAGTTAAAGGGCAACAGTTAACACTGACAATATCTGATAAATTAGATAAATTTTAGGAGGAAACCATTCAATTGCACTTGTGCAAATAACATATTTTGGCAAATAAGGGGTGTGATTTAAAGACTCTGCAAGGAGGAAGAGAAAGAAGTATGTTTATTTAGTGGTCATTTGTTTTTCTGCTGAGGTAGCAAGTGCTTGAATAAGCCTTATAATAAGATGAAAGCTTCAAAAGTTTTTGCCTTCCAATAACAACCACATGTTTCCTTTTGAAAGCCTGGGACACAATAAAATAAAAAGCTCAGCTAATTTTTACTGATGCTGTCAGTTTGTCTTCCTGAAATATTTTCATGTTGCCTATTTTTTTTGAGATCCTTTTTCACAGCCTAGGTTTTAGGAAAGGTACAGTATGGTTAACTAACTTTTGTTTATTCAAAGAGCTATACAAGTGCATTTACTGAAGTGCCTAGGGCCAATAAAGGATGAGTATCCACTGATGAAAGGCTCCACTGTTGTAAGAGTCGGCAACTGACAGGACACGTGAGCATTTCTCCAACCCAGCTTGTTTGGAACTAGTCCCACACCTAGACCTACCTAGGGAACTCGGTCCCATACTTGCGGTCTATTCAAGCACAATTGCCTCTCCAAAACATCTCTCTCCCAGTGGCTATCCCCCTTACATCTTAGGCCTCTGGGTTGAAACTACCATGTTGTGGTCAGATGGGACTTCTGGTTCGCAACAACCCAGAAGCCATACATCATTGTCAATCTAGTATGAACTGTTACCGGCTGTGAGCTATGGCTCAACCGGGAAGTCCACAGTAAAAGACCAAGACTCCCTGCTAGTTCAAAGTTGTTTTCAAATTGCCTGTTAGGGCAGCAGTTTGTATCAACAGAACAAGCATAGTTGCTTAAAAATCAGGAATTAAAGATGTAGTGAGTTTAGAAGTGAATTTAAAACCACAGAAGCTTTAGTTTATACACCTCAACTTTTTTTACTTAAGTAGAAGTTAAAAAAAACCTTACAGTCTCTCCCTGGCACACATTTAATCAACACGGGCAGTTCTCTCATTTCTTACTCTGCTTCACTAAGCCATTTCCATATATTTCCTAGAAGTCACTTTGCTTATCTGTATCAGAGAGGTACAACTACAAAGACAGCTTGCTCCTCTAGGATAACAGAAATGTCTAGTAGATAAAAACCAAAAACATTGTTAAGATACTTAACTCCAGAAGCTTCAGGCAGGTTATAAATTATGATCAAGGCATTACATAACGTAATGATTCATTAAAAGAAGTTCTCATTTCTTCACAAGTCAGTGCTAATCTTCAACTAATATCTTTAATCAATCACACTGCACTTATTTTGAAACTTGGCAGCATTTTGTAGAATGCAAAATGCATGTGAAACAGCAAAATAGAATCTTATTTCTGATTTTGGGGGAGGGGGCGGGGGGAGGGAGTATTTATGAATATTTACTCTAACACAGTGATGTCACTGAGTACTGGATAATGTCCAGCAAAGGTCCACAAAAATTATGAAGGGACGGGAATATCCCCTATGAGGACAAGTTAAGAAAGCTAGGACTGTTCAGCCTGGAGCAGAGAAGGCTCTGGGGTATCTCATCAGTGTACATAAATACCTGAAGGGAGGGTGCAAAGACGACAGAGCCAGGCTCTTTCCAGTGGTGCCCAGCAACAGGACCAGAGGCGATGGGCACAAACTGAAACACAGGAGGTTCCCTCTGAACATCAGAAAACACTTTTTTACTCTGAGAATGACTGAGCCCTGGCACAGGTTGACCAGGGAGTTTGTGGAGTCTCCATCCTTGAAGATACTCAGAAGCCCTCTGGACACAGTCCCGGACAACTGGCTCTAGGTCCTGCTTGAGCAGAGGGTTGGACCAGATGACCTCCAGAGGTTCCTTCCAACCTCAACTGTTCTGTGGTTTTACATAGATATATAATATACATTTTTTTTACATATATATTTAAAAATCTACTTTTATTTTTGATTTTTTTTAATTTAAAAATCTAACGTAAAGTCTTAATACACTGCTTTATCACACACAAATATATAAGCAAATAGTATTTGTATTGGTATCTCAACTAACTCAAAACCACACATAAATTAGTTCATATATAATATGAGTTAAATACAGCACAACTGCTTTGATGACTATAAATCACCTATGGAAGAGCACATTTGCTGAGACATTGAGTTTTAAAGTAACTAAAGGCACACGTGCCTTAAAATGGTGGTACTGTATAAGCATGGACTACAGGAGTGCTGGAGAAAAAGGCTTCCCTTCTCTGGTGAAGTACACAAGGAAATCGTACTGTATCACTGATGCTCTGTAGGGGGAATAAGGAAAGCTGCTCCATTCTAAAACTGAAAATAAGCATGCAGACATTCACTGAGTTGTATTAGCAATGTTAATTCAAAACCACTGTTTTAAAGAAACCTCAGTGCTTGTCAAACTGCACTTGGTACCTCACCAGGATGCCCAGTTCAAAGCAGATTCAAAAGAAACTCAATTTTTATTGGCAATCTTCTAAATGAGAACAGATTAAACCAAAATTTCCTAAAACAGGGTTGTAAGTATTAAACCACAGAGCTAGTTGTCTATGACTAAATCCCTCAAGAGCTGCATAACCTTATAAACTATCTAGTTCTTATGACTAGATAGTAACATTTAATAGAGCAGCACACAACGACAACATCATGCTAGAGCAAATATTCATGACCATTCAAAAGAAAAAAAACAAAAAGGGAATAAATTGGAAACAAGATTCTATTTTCTCTCTTTCAAAGAGGAGATATGTAACGAAAAAAAGTTATTGCAGAGGGAGCTTGTAAAATTATTTATTAAAAAAAGTTTTTTTTTTTAAATAATCAAGACCATAAGAGCCTTGATCCCTAGCATACCAATCACAATACTCCCACTTTCCTATTAAACACTTAGTAGATTATACTAAAAAAAACTTCCAAACAGCATTTGTGAAAGTTGAACTTGAAATAAGCTTAATATTTTTCCACAGCTTAGAAAGCTAGAATGAAATTTTTGTCTTCAGAAATAAAAGCTGAGTCAACACACTATTGTTGGTATATTCTTTGTCTGAAAATGCAGGGGTAAATTCAGGAATCAAATTCCTCAGACTTCTTACCTTATCACTTTTTTTCCCAGATTTCTTCTTCTTAGAATTATCCTTCCAAAGGGATTCTACAGCAATATATCCCTGAAGACTCCAGTCATACAGCTGTGTACCAGCAACCTTTGAAACAAAAGATATTAGAAAGCATGAACTTAATCATCTGGGAAGTATTATTTTGCTTCTTGTTTAAGTGGAAGAAGTCTCAAAACACAACATTTTTAACATCTTCCTGTTCAAGCTCAGGGAGTACAGCATTAATAAACATCTTGGGGAAAAAATGACACATGAGGAATAAGAAAAGACAACTTGCTAAAAGAATCTGAAGTCGACCTGAAAATGTATCTGTATAACAAGGGGTGGAATGATGCTGCATGGAAACAATTCTGGTTTTCTTAGTTTTCAATGGATTTAACTTAATGCAAATTATTTCTTAATTTGACCGTACCCATTTTAAAGACAAAAAAAAATATAACCTACTTAGTTTGTCACTATTTTGCAATTTTACTTTTTCACTGCTTTGACAGAACAGTAAGAATACCCCTTTGTTTCTATTTGATATTTAGAAGAAAGGCCTAATTTGCTGATAGATGGCTGTAACCAGCTGTCAACTCTCAAAACAGGAGGCAGCTAGGAAAGATGGCGTTTGCTCTATTAGACCAACAGGTAATTTTATGACAGGAAAAATCACTAAGTCTAATAAAAGAGTATCTCCTGACCCTTCCATGATACGGAATTCTAATGTTCATTGCATCCATTAAAACTCAAGAGTGTTAGTTTTTTACAGCTCCAGGCTCAGGTCAGTACTCACTTTCATATCGCTGCTAATTTTCTTACATATAAACAACAGCAAAAATGGGCAATCTGCCCAAACAGACAGCTATTAAACTAAAAAACTTACAAAATGAAGAAATAAGAAAGTATCACCCTATCTCCCACAGCAGGGAAAGCTGGAAAACCAAAACTATAAGAACAGGGCAAGCATGAATGATATTTCTGAAAGAGTTTTCTGATGTTTCTGAATGAAAAGTTTAGGTTTCTCCTAGTCTCCAGCAATCTGCTGTTCAGAGATTTCCTGAGCCAGAGGTGATTTACTATGTGTATAACAATGCTCAAGGAGTTTCCCTCCCATGAATTTGTTTCACTTCCTCCTGAACCCCATGCAAATTTTTAGCATCCACAACATCCCGTGCCCAGGAGTTCTACCACTGGGCACACATAGTACGAAAAACCACTTCCCTTTGCTTGTCTGAACAAAATTAAGTACATTAGTTACGTATCACAATGGTATGGGATGTGCTTCTGGGCAGAGATCATGGTACTACCTTACAGAAGAGGCTACTTAACAACTCGAATGAAAACAAACCCAAATCGCCCACTACATTTCCAAGTCACAACTAAATCCAAAATGTAGGCTGTTTTAAATACAAATAGCTAACATATTTGTCACCACATCTGACAATTACAGTTGTACTTTAGTTTTAAGCAAGTGGGTATGATGCACTGAGTTTTCTCTACATTTGAAGGTTATAAAAGTCATCAGAAAAAAAGCACACCAACTGTTCCAGGGATGAATGTGTTAAATCGCAAAAATCTCTCAATTAAAATATTACAGGTATAGACAGTTACCTTCTTTTTCAGTATCAGGAGTGTTCATTCTCAAGTACTTCAACAAACTAATTCTGAAAGTCAGAGGAGCCTATGGCTCATCTGGAAAGAGAGTGTGATCAGTTGTGCAAGCAGTACAAACCTACCAGGACTGAAAAATAACTACAACAAACAGAGGGTTTTTTTCTGTCTGCAATGCTATTGAGGACACAGCTATCAACATAGAATGACAAACAACAACAACTATCCATAAGCCATTTCTTGTTCCTGCTTAAAAATACTCCATTAAACTACTTTACAAACATTCTAAATACCTAACGGTACAAAGTTAAAAATATTCTTCTTATAGGAGTCATACGACCAAGTGAATTACAAATTGCACTAAACAAGAAACCGGTCATTCACAGTACTGGAGTAAAGTAGCTACATCACAAGGTACAGCAACCCAGATAGTTTAGTCTGCCACAATCAACTGGTGTTTCAACACTGTACACACTTCCCACCAAGAGCTGGGACCCACACACATGTTCACAGTTCGCATGGGTTGAAAAATACAATTCTAGAGAGACTGTAAGCTACAAGTTACAGGGTCAACGGGAACATAGCCAAGAAATTTTTATAACTGCCCAATGTATCCTCTCATGGACACAACAGTAGTCACGCGTTAGGCCTGTGTTTTATACCTCTCTTTCTCATGAAGCAGTTGAAGAGGAAGCAGGGGGGTACTGCAGTTGCCACCACTATCCTTGGAAGTGGCAGTTCCAACCAGGAAAAGCAAAAGGAACAATAATAATACAAACGATTCTTTCAATTGTTCAAAGTGTTCGTTCCAACATTCATACAAAGAGTTCCTTTCAAAGAGGGACAAGTTTTTCCAGTCAGTCATCTGGGATTCTTAATTGCTAGAATACAACAATTTCCAGCTTGTTTGTGTTAAATCACAACATGCTAAAATATCATCTCTGTTCAATGCAACACTGTAAGTAAGTTTGTATGCTAGAATCTGATCAAACAAGTTCAAAAGTCAGATAGAGTGGTTCTCAACAGGGACTCTGAAATAGTTTGAAAGTGACCTTGGGCCACAAACACCCCTACTAGGCACAACTGGGATAGCATCAACAATTCCTAAGACCTAATGACCAATTTAGGTCCCTAAGACCTAAAATTGCGTGCTGAGAACCTAAACTGAGATTCTGCTGGCTTTTCTACATTTGCATTGTTAACAAAGTAGTCACACTGCAATTCCACAAGCATTTCATTCTGCAGCAAACATGGATCAATTGACCCCAACTCCTCCTTTTCAACCCACAGTTCCTGTCATTGTGTCATGCTCTCAGTTGTGTCAGTACAACTGTTCATGCCTTACAGAATGAATTGGGCAAGTGATGAGGTATAGGCTCAAAAGAGATAGAAATAATTTCGTTTGTTGTCAAAGAAACAAACTTACGTATTAAGAAGCTTTTCTTTCTTTCAAGAAGGAGGGAAGCATAACACACACTACTTTCGGAAATTTGATAAGTTCTAATTACAAAGAACAAAAATTAATCCTAATGATAAAGAGACTGATTTAAGTAACTTCACCATGGAGAGTTTTTTCTAGATGAAAGATAAGCCACAGTAAATACAAAATATTTTGAATGTATTATGATTAGCTGGAAAGTAATACAGTTCCAAAACACTGGTTAAACTTCCACCAGAACAAAATAAACTTTAGTATTAAATTCAGTTCCCTTACCACATATACAGTCTGACCACTTGTTCAAAGTTATACAAATTAAAGTAATACTAGCAATTAGGAAATCTGTGATTTATTAGAATGATTACTAAAGCAGGGAAAAAAAAAAAACACCAGTAATTAGTCTGTGCATTTCTTCCATTTCCAGTTAGATGAATAGTGTCTGAAAACTACCTATTACCGATGACAAACTGTTGCTACAACTTCACTTAGCAACTCATACATTTCAATTAAACAAAAAGGTTTTCTTCTAGACAGATGCATCAAGTGTTGTACCTCAACTGCAAATATACTTTGCTGTGTTTATTTCCAATTCTCCAATAGAAAGTCTTTTCCTTCCCACCGTTATTAAAAACCTAAACCACCCAAAACATTTTTAGCCTTTTAAAGTATGGTCAAATCTGAAAGTTCACCGCATTAAGGGAACTACGCCACTGTAAACAAAATAGCAGTGATGAAGTACTCAAATGTAGATGAAATATTAAGAGAACATAATATAAAGAATAAATTTTAAAGAATTAAAATTTATGTTACAGAACATTCTCTATACTGTTCAATTAACTTTGTAAGTGAGCTTTGTACTGCAGGCATCCCTTTCTAGGCTTACAGATATTTTCTGAAAGGCTTATGAAACATTTCAAAATAATTAGTAGAGAGGAAAGTGCTTCCAATTTCAGATTAAAGCATAAAAATTATGGACAGTAAGATCTGATATGCTTAAAACTTTGCTTCTTTAAGAAAAGAAAAGTGCAACAGAGATTAGAGGAACCAAAACAGTATCTAGGATATCGCTCTCTCCACAAAGTTTCCGAACTCTTATGTCTAGTGTCCTGACCAAGTCAACAAAGCTAAACCTATTCCAATCAAGTTTCAGGCTCATGGTCTCGTATCAGATTTTTCATTACAGTCAAACTAAGAACTGTGAATTAATCAAAGGGCAATCACGCACTTCAAAGTTTTCGTAAAATAAACAAGGTATTGTGAAGCTGTTAGTAGCAAATCCATAGTTAAGACTGAACTGAGCTTCTTTAAAAACAGTATCAGTTTGAACACCATTCAGTAACTTCCCACTTCACTGTTCAGAAGGCAACTAGAATTTTAATACACAAGTTTCCAACAGAAATGCGTATGCTTCTTAAATGTTGATGGTTTTTTTCCTGTCACTTGCATAATTTTCACTCCCTGAGAATAAGTCAACAGAACTATTTGTATTTAGAGCATCTGAATCCTGGAAGCACTAGAAAAAGATTCCATCAAAGATCAGGGTATCATTGTGCTGGCAGAGTTCAAACAGTGGTTTTGACTGTCCCTAAATCAATGACCTTTCAGTTTTCAAAGAACATCATATGTACTTGAGAATATCATATTTTCATGCTGACACTTCAGTGTTGTTCACAAGTCACCTTGTGACTGGACAGCCAATTTACCAAAGTCTGAAATATAGAGTTTCTGACACACATGCACTGCAAGTGGTTAAAAGCTGCATTTGAAAAATAACGTGGTAGAGAACTGAGGAATCTGCCAGTACAATTTAAGTGTGGACAGCAAGGCATATGAACTGACATAGTAGGGGCTGTAAGCAACCGTCCGGTCTCTTCAGTTCTTCCTTTCACAGGAAACCCACTTAAGTAACTGTGAGTTAATATGTTTCTTATGTGCCTGAAATAACAAATGCATAAACAGGAAAGGCATCCAATATGCAGCAGAGTTCTCACCCCATTCCAGAATGTGCATGCTATCTTTCTTAAAACTCTATCCAACAAAAAGCAGAAAACGTCAAGAATAATTTTTACCCCAAAATGTTGTTCCTATGATTTCTTTATAAAATCCGCCCCCCCCCCCCTTTTTTTTTTCTTCTGTCTTTCAAACCCTGTTTTCATTTGCTTTCAAGATATTTCTGGCTTCCCTAGTATTGTAAGTAAACACACAAACTGTACTTAGTATGCATATTTACATTAATTTATAATTACTTGAGGTTAAAGAATCAGAAAGGAAATTACATTCCACAAACTGAAGACACTACTGCAGATGTTAGAAAAAAAGTCACTAAAAGAAGTAGATGTCTGACTGCCCTTCAGCCTAGAATGCATGGTTCTTAACAAAATGACAGTTATTTTGTCAAAGTGCCAAGCACACTGACATGGCTTTTAAAAATGGATTACCAGTTAATTTGAAGTAAAAGACACTTCTCCAAAGGTATCATCACTGACCTTGGCAATAGCAACTGCTTGCTGAGGGTAGTACATGGAGGCACCAACACCCATGAGACTTGCAGGATACACCAACTTCTTTATTTTTGAGCCTGTTTCATAACAAAAAACAACAAAAACAAAAAACTCAAAACATTGTTAGAGTATATGTTAACCAAGACAGCTGAATGGCCCTACCTTTTTATTCATATTCAAAACAATTTTATTACAGTTTAGCATATTTTCTGTTCATCCCCACTGGTTTCTTAAGAAACATGACTACTCTGATCAGTAGTTATTCTTTTAACCTTTTTAAGAGAGTATTTTATTAACATCTTTCCAGAGTGAAAATTACTTTACAACTATACTTACTGTAGTAATACATAATTTATTTCTGTACTGAATAATGAAGTAAAAGCCACAGTTAAGACATATTTAAGAGAATTATACCAACGGATACTCTTTTCTAAACTACAAGGAAAGACTCAGGCAAAGAAAGGTTAGGATAGCATTCTTTCGATACATCAAGCAGAACAAGAGACATTCCAATACAAACTTTACAAGTTACCTTCACTCACAAATACTGATTCTTCTACAACTGCTCTTATGAATAATTTTTCTTGATTCACTATAGCAATTTGCAAAGCATTTGAAAGTACTTTTAAACTAAAGTACTTTCAACTATGCTATATGCCTATTGCTCAGTCCCCAATTAAAATTTGAACATTTAAATCAATTTGAACTCTCTATTCAATTATACAAGTCAAAAATCATTTAACTGCCTGAAAAGTTCATCTTCTTATCACAACTTGGCCACAGGTTGTGTATCCTGGCTGGCCAGTGACAATATGCATCACCAAATCAGTTACACAGCATGCTGCAGTTTATCCAGTCAGAAAGGAACATAGAAGGGAGCAGGTAACGGAGAACAGCAAGCAGTACAGGAGAAAAAAGGTCATAGAACAGACGTACAGCAGTCAGGATGCAGTAGTTCTTTTCCTCATAGAACAGCCTGTTCTATATGGGAAGCCACACGTGCTTCTAATAAAGGAATAATGAATTTTGAAGAGGAAATGCATATTAGAAGTGTTTAGTGTTTCTACTAACATATGCTCATGATGAGATGAGAAATTTAGCAGTAAACAAGAGACATTCACAAAGTGATGTTGCTAGTCTTGTGAAGAGCGAACTCGGTTCCAATTAGCTATAAGAATGCACAGAAAAGGCAAGCTTCATTGCATCTTTACAACCAGAAAAATTACACTTTTGTTGTAATTTCTTGGAATGGGGAAGTCTTCCATAGTGATAGGTTAGCAGTGTGCCTACAATATCACTTTAGGAATAAATGTAACAGTTGAAGGTATTAATGCCTTCCAGCAGGCTGCTACATGCTGGAGATAGCCATTAGAGGGAAGTTTAGGAATACTCCCATATCTGTTCCAGCACTACTCAACAAGGTTAGAACAAATTTTCTTCAATGGTATTTTAAACCAAGCTGGATGACTGCACAATATTCATATGATTAATCTCTGAATGCCATACTTGCTACTTAGTGGGCAGCTGTATCTTCAAGTGTTGTGGTTAGATCTGGAAGACTTTTTTTTTTGTACCTTCCAAGAGGGCAATTTTTCCAGTGAGACCAAGGCAGGGAAGAAATAAAAAGAGAGGACATTTGGTTCTAACTTTCTGTAGCATCAAAATTGAGGGGCACTTCCTTCCACAGTTTGTATATTTTCTGGAAATAACAGTCAGTATTGTAAACTATAACCAGACAGAAAGTGTTAGGATGGAAGCTGTAATTTTAAAAGATTCACAAATCAGGCATTTGTATTATGCGGGATTTTAATTTTTATTAAACTTAGGACCCCGTAATCTTTCAGATCCAGCCCCAAGATTGCACTTCCCCCCTCGCAATTTTGCTACAGCTGTAAAGGATGGAAGCTGATCTCATTCATAATCACATAACTCAAGAAGCAGGAATTTGAAGAGAAAGAACTTCAAATGGGTAAAGTTGGAGACCTTAATTTTCATTAATAAAAATATGCTAGGGAAAAAAAAGAAAAAGTCCTGCTTTCATCATCTTCACTGGAAAATTAAGTATTTTGAGGAGTGCATATGTAAGTGCATATATTCACAGAATGCTTTCCATTTCTACATAGCCAAGCACACACTTCCAGTTTTTTCAACACGTACAGGCCCCACAAAGGTGTATTTTTATCCAAAGCAAGTCCTCACTAGTATTTAAATTCTACAACTTCGCAGTTCCGTTACCTACAAGTTTTCTTCTTGTGTTACTTCATTTCACTATATTAAGAATACCTCAATACAAACACAAAATACTTTTTCACAATTAACATTTCTTAAAATAACTTTTATTTTATGAAAGCATAAACATCTTCGTTTCTTCGATGAGTGTGATAAAATTAACTGTATCACATTTCTATAGCACAAAACGTGCATGTATTTATAGTACACCCAGAGTGCACAAGTATTTTTGCTGAATATCACCATCTACAGCAGCTCTGTGCCTGGACTCACAGTACTTTGAAGGAATTTAAATATACAACTAATTGTACATGTATCACAGTTCAGGAACCTCTGTATTTTACCATAATTTATTCCTCTCTAGTTTTCTACAGTGACATATGTGATCAAGAACTTACATAATTAATAAGATTTTTAGGCTAAAAATAAATCCTTTCCTACTTTTGATATAATAAGCTAGAACTGGAAAAGATCAAAGACTAGATTCCAGTAACAAATACAGTATTCATAAAGAATAATTGATGGTTATTACACACCTTTTACATTAAGTTTCTTTAAAATTGGAGGAACACTGTAGAAACATGCTTGTACAGGTAAGTCAGATCCCATGTGTCACAATTAAAAATTAGTATAAAAAAATTTATCCCAAATCATAACATAAGCAGTTCAAAAGGTTCCCCTTACCTCTAGCAAGAAACAATCCAACAATTCCAGCAAAACCTATCACACCAAGCCTTGGATAAAATCCAGCAGGGGGGTTTTGGAGAAACTCACAGCCCTCTGAAAAGAAGTCAGAACAAAGTGCTTTAATGTAATGTGAAAGTGGTTTTGTGATAAGGAATCATCAATACACGCTGGCAATTGTTACAAAACATAAAGAGTTATCAAAACACATTTAACTATCATGCACATTTTAGATCTGCTGGCACAAAATTCAAAGCCTTTGAGATCTTCTCTAGTGACACATGAATGAAACTGAACATCGTATTGTATTTACCAATTTTCAAAGAAGCTTTTGCCTTTGCTGCTGGGCCATCTGTTTTGTTTTGCTCTTTTGCATCTTGATTATATCATTTTCAAATTAGTGATAAAAACATTTGCAAAATGGATTCTTACATTTACATGTTAACAAGAATTAGTTTCAATAAAACACCGTACAAAAAACAAGTCACAGAACAAAGGAAAGACACAGCATAAACAAAGCTCACTCCAACATGGGAGTCTGATGGGGGAATGGAAAACTATGAAAAACTTTCCATACAAAGGAGTTCAAAAGACAGACTGTTAAGTTTAAGGAAAAGAGGTGCAGTATCTGAAATAAGCTCTAGATAGCATCCATGCTTGGTCCTGATGAGCCTAAGTATGAAAGGATGGTTCCAAAACCAAAGATAAATTCAAATTATTTTGGATTAATTCTAAATTCTTAGGAGATACAAGGAAGTAAACCAAAATGAAAAGGCTCAACATTTCAAACAAAAGACCTAACACTTGTGACAAGTAATAAACATTGCAGGAAGTTTCAGTTACTAGGCTGGGTCAAGCAAATACTACCGGCTGGGATTAAATTGTGAGGCTTTTTTTTCCTTCTTTTCTTGCATAACTGTCATTTTTGGTGACATTGGTTGACATATGTGCAGGTCTTGGATTTTAATTGTTTAGAAATGTAATTTCATAATGACCTACAAAGGAAATTTAAACAGATATACAGTGCAAATAAAGTAGTCTTAGATGCATTAGAAATTATATATATACTGATGCTTAACTGAATTCCCTTAAGAGAAGATATAGTACCATCCTGCATTTTAAATTGCTAGTTAAGAAAACTAACTGATTTACCTCTACCATGCTCAACAGCTTTTTCTAATTTGGGCATAGCTTTGGCATAAAGATCCTAAAAAACAAAAGAAAACAACAGTAAATAGATACCATGTAAGCAAAATATTAACTACAGATTGTAACTGACCTGACAAAGGACAGAAAAAAAGAGAAAATAATTTAAAAAGCATTGGGTCCCTGAAGTAACTTCTTTTTATTCCCATTTCCACCCTCCACTTACAGGGCTATGCTTGCTCAACATTACATTTAACCTAACATACACCTTTTTCTCAACCTTTTTCTCTCTTTGAACACAGATGAAATATAATACCTCAAAACACAGAAGTCAACTCCAATATTTCACCGAGTTCCTGATCAGGTAACAAACTTCAGATTATCTCAGGTTTCTCAGTGTACACTGGTATTACAAAAATACTTGATTTGATGCAAAGGAAGGAAGTAGAACGCTGTAATAAACTCCTTCCTAGCACTTCACAGGGGAACATGACTCATTCTGCAAGGTGATAAATTCCATTTTCCAAGAGACTATCTTAGGCTAACAAAACAGCATCTTTGAAGTGAAAAATGAGAAATGAGATGTCCATACAATGTCCAAAGTAAATCAAAGAGCACTACATCAACCCCACAAATTAGTTACAGATTTTTTTCCCCCAGACTGAAAATACGCAGGGAATAAAAGAATTCTCACTGCCTTTTATCAAAGTAGAAAAAAAAAAATTCTCAATAAGAAAAATGCTGCTAATTGTTATGAGGCTAATAATCCTTCGGAGAGACAGTGTTAGGACTGTCTATCAATTAGGGAATAAATTCATAAACATGTATGCCCAAAGCTAAAGTACAGAATGGTCTCCCAATACCACTTGAGCTGTATCTGTGCAGAAGTGAAAGCATTTGTTTAGGATACTGCATGGGGGATTATATCTTCAGAACTTTCGCTTCCTCACTGGCAAGAGTGACTTAAAAAAAAACAAACAAAAATCATAAAAAAAGTGTTAGCATGCGATGTACAACATAACTTTAAATGAACATCGGTCTTACTAAAAGCCAATGAAAAAAGAAAGAACATGCTGTAAAGATCCTAGAGACTAAGTCTGATCTTCTGTCACAGCTCACACATAACTGGCTCATTTCTGCATCTGTGTTTTGAACCAACTTTCCATGGCAGTTAAGCAAGCAATGTTGAAAAAGTAAAATGGATATACGAATATAACCAATTTTATTCTCATTATCCTGGGTTATGTTTTCAATTTTAAAGACAACTGAGACACACCTAAAATGTTATTTTCTTTAACACAGCAGGGAGTGGGGGTGGTGTAAAACCAAAACTATCTCTGACTACAGTTAAACAAGCAAGATGAGCCCAAACCCATTGTCCCGGTTTCAGCCAGGGTAGAGTTAATTTTCTTCATAGAAGCTAGCGTGAGGCTGTTTTGGATTTTGGATGAGAAAATGTTTGATAAAGTGCTGATGTTTTGAGTTGTTGCTAAGTACTCAAGGACAGTCCAGCTTCTCGTGCTGGCCTGCTAGCAAGAAGGCTGTGGGTGCACGGGAAGCTGGGAGGGGACACAGCTGGGACAGCTGACCCAGGCTGGCCAAAGAGATATTCCATACCATATAATGTCATGCCCAGTACATAAAGCTGGGAGGAAGAAGACGGAAGGGGTGGAGGGACGTTCGGAGGGATGGCATCTGTCTTCCCAAGAAACCATTACGCGTGATGCAGCCCTGCTTCCCTGGAGATGGCTGAACTCCTGCCTGCTCATGGGGAGTGGTGAATGGATTCCTTGTTTTGCATTGCTTGCGTATGCGGCTTTTGCTTCTCGTATTAAACTCTCTTTATCTCAAACCATGAGTTTCCTCACTGTTACTCTTCTGATTCTCTCCCTCGTCCCACTGTGGGGGAGTGAGCAAGTGGCTGTGTGGGGCTTAGTCGCTGGCTGGGGCTAAACCACGACAGTCCATTTTGGCGCCCAACATGGGGCACAAAGGGTTTGAGATAACGACAGGTTTGATTGGAATGTGCTAGATAGAATTTATAGCTGTTATTGCTGTTTAGCTCTTAACTGACAGGTTCCTGAGCTTGCCAAGGGTTTGCTTGCCTTACGCATATTAGAGTCCAGTGCTCGTTAGCGGCTTTTTGCTTTCGCTGCTGCCATGCTGCTGTACTGCTTATCACCTTACTCTGCTGTGCCTGGGAAGATTTTGATAACAGCAATGGCCTTGCACCTAGCTGGCAGGTGGCCAGGGCATCGCTGCTGTTTCTGTGCTGCTGTACTGGACAGGCTGGACCTCCACTGTGAACTTGAGTAGAAGGGACTGTGACCTGTGGATGAGTCCACGTGGGAGCAGGACACCCCGAAGCGTCTGTGGCCATGTGTAAGCCCATATGTGTAAGCCCATGCCAGAGCAGTTATATCTCGAAACATCTGTGGCCATGGTTGTGTCTGTGTCGCAGCAGGTATACCTCTCATGGGATCGTGGCACACAGGTAAGTCTACATTGGAGAAGGTACATCTCGAAGCATCTGCAGTATGTGGATAAGTCCAAGCTGTAGCAAGGGCAAGGGGAGGAGTTCACTGCAATGTTAAACCCTATGGCCCAGTTCAAAGGGCCCAAGGGTGGAGATTGTAATGGAAATACCTTTAAACTGTTGTAACCCATGATTTGAGTTGCATGTTATAGGAACTACTATAGCAGGAACCACCTGAACGAATGGAGGACAAGCCTTACAAGAAGCAGTGCAAGTGCAGCAGTGACCCAACCTGAGCTGGCTTTGGTGCCCAGTAACTCCATGCAACACCCCACCTCGCCTGTCCTGAGTGACCACCATAAGGGATGGAGCCCAAAGTCATGGACTAAACGAACTCAATGGACATTTCAGGGACATTTTGGAGGGAGGTCTATGGACTAAGGGGACGATAATCTGTGTATTATATTAAAGGATAGGAAGGGGGGGGTGGTTAATGAGATTGTATTGGATAGTGTG
>NW_010530019.1:0-816 GCF_000687285.1 Phaethon lepturus | reverse complement strand
GGGGATGGCAGGGGGCTGGAGGAGGGTTTGAGGGATGTTTGTGCCCACGGGCCCTCATGCCAGCGGGTTCTGGAACTGCTAGTGCGACAGCACCGGCTGCAGACCCGGAACAAGCTCAAGAAACTCTGTGTAAGACCATTTCAGAGGATTTTCACAGGATTTTATTGTTTTTCTTGTCTAGATTCTTTTTATCTGATGATTTCAGGATTTACACGTACAATGAGAAGGGATCCTTGCACTCTGACTCCCCCCATATAAAGGTAGTGGTGGCCTGCTTGGTGTTTCTGTTGCTGCCTTGTTCCAGGGAAGCCTTGCTGTTTGGTGTTTTGGGGGATCTCAGTAGTTACTGCAGGGAGGCAGCACTTCCCTTCTTTCTCCACATTTTTGCTTCCTAATCCCAGCAGGAGATGCTGGGATGAAACAAAAAGTTTTTCTTGCAAATGCATGTTCAGATTAATGTTTGTGAAGGTTTTGGGAGCCGCTGAGTGTGCTCAGTTCAAAGTTTGTAATCCTGACCGTGGCTACCCGTTCCTTACGGACCAGGAGGAGAGCCCACACAGCCAGCGGTGCAGCTCAGCACAGGGCAGGGGCAGTTCCTTATCATGAGGATGCCACATCCTCACACTAGGATTTGTTTTTAATTACTGGACCTAAAGAGAGGTTGTCCACAAAAGCCTTGTCAGTGGGGGGCCTGCCACTACCGGGGGTACATCGACGGCTTCCCCAGCTCGGCAGTGACCCTCAGCACCTGCTCGGGGCTCAGGTAACGAACCGCCGCCTCCCCGCGCTGCCGTGCCCGTTAGTGCCCACGGGCAC
>NW_010530018.1:23297-43138 GCF_000687285.1 Phaethon lepturus | reverse complement strand
TGCCCCTGTGGGCGCTGTTCCCGGCGGGCAGGCCGTCCGTCCGTTCGGGCGGGCTGCTCACCACAAAAGGGGTCCCGGGGAGGCTCGTAGTAGCGATCGGGAGCCCGCTGGCCTCTGTCAGGAGAGGGCTTGAGATGCTGCCGCCGTTGAGTGGTGCCTGCATGACGCTCCTCCGGAGGTAGGAGGCCTCCACGAGGCGACCATAAGTCAAAACCTCGCTATCAGAAGCGTGTGATGCGGTCAGACATCCCTGAGGCATCAGTCTGGAAGCAGCGAAGCGGTGGAGGACTGTGGCTTTGGGATTTCCCTGAGCTGGTTTTCTTCAAATGGACCGTAACGCAGCGGGGTCTTGGCTAAGCATTAACCGAACACAATGCAAATTTACAAAAGGACTGCATTGTGAGCTTCATCTTTTACTTTAAAATTAATTGTGCAGCACGGAGCCATACTTTAGGTAATGGAGGTGTAGGTTCACAAATCCTGTTGCTCAGAACTGATTATAGTACAACTTCTCTTTCGTGAAGCTGAATTCATCTAGGGAGGTGTCCCGTGGTACACTGAGCATATACTAGGAATATACATATACCAGGAAGAAAAAAGATCCTCGTGTGGATCGAGCTATCTGTACTCTGTTGGAGAACTTGTGGAAGAGCCTGTAACTTAGAACCAGAGTTTTAATTCCTATGTCAAAATCAAGTTCACTAGCCCAGATGTTATACTTTGTTAAGCTACATCAGGTATTTGCTGAGCAAATTGAGTAGGTAAGCTAAAACCAGAGTAACAGCCAAGGCTTTGGGAAGATATATGGAATTTTCTACTTCTTGAAGCCTTTGTAATGTAGTCAAAATAATTTGAAATGTTTTCTTGAGTAACTTTAGTATTCAGGGCATCTTGCTTGAAGACTCAGTGTATGGATGCTCTTAAACATGTGGTAAAATTTCCCTGAGAAATTGGTCATTTGGGGTTAAAATATGGATTGTAGTGCCCTGATACATGTAAAGGCTTATGCACAAATTTTATTTAAGCCTTTTAATAAGACTTTTAATATTTGTCTAAAAAAATGCTGCTAGAATGAGATTAATTTATGATTCAGGAAAAAGCTCACAAAAATGTGAATCAGAATATGGTTTGTAACTAAGCAACTCTTTTAAAATTAAATATTTAAGTTTGGCATCATGTTATGAAAATATTTGTAGTTAATAATGAACGTTAACTTCTCTATACATCTGTCCAAACTTGTGCAGGAGAAAAGAATAAACATTTTATTTTACATGCAGGTGGAAGGAGGTATTAGAATATTAATCAGACTTGGCAGCTCAATTTCAAGTATAATGAAAGGGGATTGCACTTCTAATTATGAAATCTAAATAGTAAAATGCACAGGTTAGAAACAGCTTTCGTTGGTATCAGTGACTTTTAACTGCCCAGCCTAACTCTAATGAATTAATTCTTATAAAATGACTGTGTTGTTTTTAAACAACTTTGAAGATTTATTTTTTTTAAGTAAATCTTGTTTTCTGTAGTCGTAATAGAGCAAAAAGCACTTATCTGATGGAGTTTTAATCTACCACTGGCAACGTGTGTACCTAGGCATAAGAATGTTGCTTTTAATTTTGCCAGTGAAATGGATATTAGGTTAAACTAGCCTTTGAGATGGTGGGAGGAGTTGCTGAGTAAAACTTATTTGATGTGCAAGGTTTTTTTGTCCTAAAACCATCTGCTCTTAGAATTCTCTAAGGTGAGGCAGGACAAATGTCCTTTTAGATGTGCCTGTTTAGATCAACTCTCTTGGGTGAGAGAACAGGGTAGGCTTATTAATACAGCCAGGCTCATGCATGGCATTGCTTCTCTACCCAAGAAAGCTAATTCAAAATAAAGTCAAGTACTTGCACAGAGTTCCACTCCGCTATGTAAATCCACCTTACATTGCATTTTTTGGATTCTGGGAATTGTAGTTGGAGCCGAACTGTCTGTATTTAGGAATGAGCATGTGACATTAATCTTGCACTGCACTGGCCATTTTCCTACCTTCAAAATTAAAGGCACTGATTAATTTTTCAAATAAGAGTATGAGTGGGGAACCAAGTGATGCAAAATTTTAATGCGCAGTGTATTTTTAATGTTCAGCCTGGGTTGCCTGATTGGCAGAGGTTTAATTTGGAGGAATGGATAGGTGCCCAGCTGGCAATTTCATTTTGAATACTCAAAATGAAGTTCGTAATTTGTAGTCTTACCTAATAGAATAGCATAATGGTAGACTTATTGAAATAAAATATAAAATCTTAGGTATGCTAACTTCTATTTCATTACCTATAGTGCAAGGATATATACGTTTTTCCATTTTAGATCTTTTGCAGAGTTCTGTTGTTTTAAGGCAGAAAAAGGAAAAAATGTGTCTGTTGTTCTCTTTGACTTTCAGTGCCATTTATTATCTTGAGATAATAAGAAACAAGTTTTGCTTATAAACTATTCTTTAATTTCAGATCCCAGGTTATTTGAAATGATGACAAAAAAATCCCATTTAGGCTTATAGCTGGAGGAAGAAGATGATCAGAAGCAATAAGAACAAAGTGTATTTTTATTCCTGTGTTAGTGCTGAATCTGATAGAACAATAAATTGACCTTGGATTTCCTTATCCTAGCCAAATTGTATAGGGTCTCCTTAAAACTGAGCGGAAAGTTTTTGTTAAGAAAAATGACCCTTCAATGTAAATACAAATGTTGATCTGCCTTTTAAGGTGCACTCACTAGCATTGTACTTTGATTATAATTGTGTTTAGAATTACTATTATATCCTTAGGAAAACAAAATAGCTTTTAGTCCTCTGCAGAAAAGTAGACATGACTCTTATTTACCTCTTTATAATCCAGGAGTCAGGTGCTTTGGTGCAGGAGATGTTGTATGGGTACATAACATCCTTAACTTGCTTCTGGTCAGCTGTCAAGTATCACAGAATGACATGGAATATGTAAGTGTTTTTAGTCAATTTAGAAAAACTACATTATATCTAATGGTTTGCCATGTGTCTTTTTTTAATTGTAGCTGAGTTTTAGTTCATCAAATTCTAGATTTTTTTTTTCTTGATTTCCCCCTCCCCCTGCCTTGATATGTAAAATTTAATTCAGTGACAAACAGCAGAGCAGACTCATGGTGGGAAGCTTCTCATTTTATTTTAGTTCTACAAATAGCAGCATCTGTGGACTAAATTTTGCCCTAGGCATAACGAGCCTGTGATTGAGCACTTTATGCAGAGGAAATTGTGTATTCTGTTCTGCATGTAGAAACCAGGCCACCTCCATATTGAATTTTTGGTCCTGTTAGAGATCATAAAATGATTAGAAATCCAGCGAACTCCCTAAAAACAAACCCCAGAATCTTCAATTTGAACACTTTAGTTGCTTATACAACTTTTCTGCATTAATATCTTCTAAAGTTAGTTGACTTTGCTAGCAGCAGCAGTGATAACATTCTAGCAAAATTTATTACATTCCTGATTGCTAGTGTTGGTCAGTAAAACGCTCTGAGTCTCTGGTACTTGACCCCTTGAACCTCTCATCAGGCTCTTTGCATTTTTATGTTCCAGTACGTCTGTAAATCTGTTTTCTGTAATCTCTCAGCTAAGTTCTTAACTACCCTCTAAATTAGAGATTTCACTTTTCCATGTGTCTGTTGAACATGGCAATCCACAGCGCGTGTTTCCTTTTATAAAATTACGCGGCTTCTAACTCCGTCCTTGAAGAGGGACATACAGCTTTCTAACAGGATGGCATATTTTAAATAAATTACTTCAAAGCACTGTTTATAATCACAGTTCCTACTAGCAGATTGGAACCTTTGAAACTTTATTTTTAGCAACTGTGAAAGTTGCTTTAGTGCGTGATCATTAAAACATATTTTGTGACCAAATAAATATATACTGTCACATTGTCAGTGTGTAGAATTACAGTTTTTTCATGTACATATATAAACAACTATTAGCTGAATTTTATTTATTTATTTATTTATCTTTGAAAACAGCGGCACTCAATCTCTTTAACTGAGGTTTTTCATATTAGTGAAAAGGTACATTTGCAGGGAGGTTGCATTTGGCAGTTAAAACTGATTTCATATAGAAAAGTCTTCAAATGATTTGCATTTTAATACTAATTAATTAGATGGTAGATCAGGCTATTTTTATCCAAAGAATAGATTGTTGTAACTTTGGTTGAGTTAATTGTATAAAATTATCTAATTGCATCAAAAATCATTAGAGGACCTATTGTTTGTAGTAGTTTGCTCTCTGATCTAAAACCTATATTTTCTGATACTGGCAGAAAAATGTCCTGGAAGGTGGCACACAGATTTTTCAGCATCATTTTTCTTTGTATAGAACAGAAACCTTTCACAGGCATTTTAACAGAGAAATGTTGTTATTTACATTTGAAGTGGAAGTATCCTGTAAGGCTGTACGCCATTTAGTGTCCTAAACAGTGGCAGTTGGAAAGGCCATCCCAATAAATGAGGAGAAAAATGTTTGTTCGGGCATCAAATGCAAGAACATAATGACTAAATTTCAAGAACTGGCAAAACCTACATATAGTCTGTTTCAGATAAAATGATATCTAGGTTTCTGTGGTAACAGCCTCTTTGATATGGGAGCTGAAGAATGTGGTTTTGTCTCATTCTGCACAAGTTTCTACGTATATTTGGATGTAAATTGTCTAAAGCTATTGTATTGACTTAATTTTTTGTTTTCTTTATAGCTGATTATATTTTTGCAAAATTGAAGACAGATTCCTGGTTAACAATGCCTGGCAGTAAGTATTGTTCCCTCAAGTATGTTAAAACAGTATTTAGAGGTGTTTACTATTATGATTTTTTCCTTGGAGATTAAAAATTCTATCAAAATTAAAATGGAAAAAAATAACATTATGATGCTTGCCATCATTTTGAAGATATTTAAGATGTCGATATTATCTGTCTTCTGCCTTTGTAAATCTCCGTATATTTTTCAAGTGAACTTAGTATGGGCTCTGCATTTGCCTTTTCAATAAGGAGTTCACAGTTTAACATTGATGAATTTTGTGATTTAAAGTATGTTCTGTAATAGTTCTATTCAGAAAATAAAAATAAATTCTGATATAGCTATAATCCTAGCTTTGGAAAATTACAACTATTGTTTATAGAAGCTATAATTACTATTTAGGATATAAAGTGATAAGACTTACTATTTTTAACATTCAAAGTTAAATGAGATTTTGAGGCAGATGTTTCTAAGAATCAAATTATTATTTACCTTGAAGAGTAGCAAACTTCACTAACACAAAGGCTCAAATTATGAAAAGTGTTATAATAATATTAATTACAAGTAATATTTTTTTTTTTTACATTTTCTATTTAGAAAAATCCTGCGTGGTCTCTAATAAAATTACTAACCTTAGTGTTTGAATAAAGCAGGCTTCATAAAGTTACGGTACCATTCATATTGAGTGCTCTTTAATTATAGATTTGTAGTGAGTTTCAGAAATGTTTAATTTCATGAGGAAATGTTTGAGCTTTTTTTTTTTTGCAGTGACTTAAGATTTCTTGTAAGCTGTGACTACTGGGTCAGTAGTCACAGCTTAAAAATGTCTTAAAGTGATTATACTTTTTGTGTTACGTGGTCACACTTCTACAAATGACTGTTCCCTAACTGCAAAAATACTTTGAAGTGTTGTGTTGTTTGAACCCCTATCATGTAGAATACCTTACTGTAAGTATTTAGGTGTTTTCTGCTTTTGTGGTAAATAGTTGAAATTATTCCTCTTCATGGACATGAGTTTTTATAACAAAATAGTGGCAAATATGTATGTGTTGTGTTGTATATTTACATGAGAAGAAGCTGGCAGGAATTGTTCCAGCTGTACCGTGGTTCAACTTTTGTAATAGGATGAAGGGCGGCTGTGTTTCAGTTGCAGTGTTTAGTACTAATTCAGGCCTCTTACCATGATACTCACTTTTGCTGTGAAGGAGTGCGTGAGGTTTTTTTAACAATTAAACTGGGAAAGCAAGATTTTTTGTTTCTTCTTAAACCAGGTGTGGTTATATTTGGGGTCTTTGTTAACACTACTTACCCTAACACTTGTAGAGCCTGTATTGCTACAGAGTCAGATGGAACTTAAAGGTGACCAAAACAACTGGTGGTAATATTTATCTGTAGTGAGACATTCGGAACTACACAGCCATTTATTTCTCTTCTGTGTATATTAGATAAGTTTAAGAGTGTGTGTGAAGGGAGGGTAACCTGACAGATATGTGTGTATTGCAGTTCTTCTGAAATAACAGTACTTCCTTGGTATTTTTCTTCCAAAATTGTTGTGATGAAAACCTGTGATTAGGTAGTAATGCGAGTAAGCATCACTTTGTGGCTAGTGGTATTTTTTATCAGTGTGCATACAGCCTTCAAGACTGCAGCTTTGTTGCATGTGAAAGGGAAAGCTGCTGCCTGCTAATTTAGGCCCCTTCAGAGATTCCACAGGATTCTTTTCAGAGCATATTAACAAAATAGGTTGCTAGTATTTAGTGTTGTTTTGAAACCTTAAAGTACTTGTCCATGAAATCTGAAAATCTCAGTTGTTTGTAAAGGCTTGGATTTTTTTTTTTTTCCTCCACATGGAGTTCTCTCATCCCAAACATCAAGAAGTCTGTTGAGCACCTTTTGCAATAAAATGTGGAAAAGGCTGTTAGAGCGAAATATTTTCTGTCGTGCTAGAACAAGTTCTTTATAAACAAAATAGAGTAATAATATGTAGTTAAAAGGAAAGTTTGATGGAGTTCTTGGGTCATACTGACCAACTCCCTCTTCCAGTGTTGTCCTGCTTGCTTTCCTTTTCTTCTAATCAGTTCCTGGTAATATTTTTATCTCTTTTTTTGCAGTACAGTAGTTAGGGAATGTCTAGGTCTAAAAGTGGTCATCTGGAAGGTCAGACAAGGCCAAGATACTAGTGTTGCGGAAAGACTGGGCAAGGAGACTTTGTTAATCTTTCTGTGGACTTTAGCTGTTCCTAGAGACAATTTAGAAGTCAGTCTTGAAGTTACTGTACATGAAGCACTCACAGGACAATATACTTTTTATCTCCCTCAATAGAAACTGTCCAAAAAGCAGGCATGTAGCCATAAGTGGGATGTAGTATTGCGAGGGAGAAAGATGAACATAGGCAGTTAACTAAAGGTAACTCACTTCTTCTCACTTAACCTCATCTTAGGCATGCGTGCTGGTCTCTACGCTAGTTGGTTGTTGCGTATTGGATTCTCAAATTTTCTGTTGATGTTCAGTGATCTCATTTAAGAATATGAGGGTATAGTGCTGCATTGAGTCCCTAATGAAATAATGTTGAGGTTTTAGTCTCAATACAGTCACAACCCATAAATAGAAATTTTTCAGTCTGCTCTCTTAAGATGTGTAAGTGCTTGGTTTTAACTAGCCATGGAATGGCATTTGTGTTGACATCTAGTCTGTAGTGGAGGTGTAATGCTGTAAAACTGCTGTAGCACTTGTAGCAACCTTGCCAAAGCATTGCTTTTCCCTATATTCTTTGTAGCTATAACTTTACGTGTGGTTCCTCTCGTGCAAATAACATGGGCATTGATGCAAGATATGCTTACAAACATGGTGTCTTCATCTGAAGTTGAAATGCAAGTTCTGAAAATATGAGAAGGCAAACGTGTCTTCTCATTGCTATTATAATATGGTAGGAGTAGATCGATTTGAGCCACAGCTATTTTATTAACTGATTCAACTGTGCCTTATCACAAACAAACCGCAGATTAAAAGATTAATTGGTCCCTTTATTTAAAAGCAAAACCAAAGAACTTGTAACCAGATAGCCTTTGCGGCACCAGCAGTATGTGTTTTTCATCTGTCACAAGTGTGCTCTCCATTTCCCTATTCAATAATTTGTGCAGATAATTTCATTTAAAATAGTTCTGTTATGGAACATGGGTGGTTTTGGTAGGTTTTTTTGATGGCTGCATTTGGATTGAAATGTTTGAAATTGATACAAATGCTTCTGTTAAGGAAAAAAGCTTAGCTAAATCATATATCAAAACATCTCTTTAGGACTCTTTTCTTTTTGGACATTTTGTTCCAGATATTCACACTTAATCAGATACTTGAAACACAGTTTGGTAGGTGATGAGTTTTTTTCAGAAACAGCTAACCTACTTGCTGGCTGTGTTCCCTGACTTCAATTAAATATTTAACTTAAAGGCAGATTTTATACTAAAATGGAATTGCTTGGACTGGAAAAATTGTGTCTGATACAGGTGAGGACACCTGTTAACTATAAGGATGTATTTTACTTGTGGTAGCTAAGTGTGTGATTTTTTTTTTTATTCTTTTCTCTTATTCTTACTTATGCCATTAACATACTTAATTACATCTTTGCTTTTGAAGTTTTTGTTAATAATGATACGTTAAACTCATTTTAGCTGCTGGTTAGCAGGTCCTTTCATGACTGACTGTAACATGCAAATTAAGAGAGCAAATAAAAATAAGGATTTTGACAAATGTAGTTTTCCCACATTCTCCCCTTGAATTACAGCTGTGAACTTTAATAATATGAACAGCTCTTATTCTGTAAAATATTTGCCAGCTAGAAAGAGACCACTGATTCAAGAGATACATGTATCAGTTATGTGGAAAATCTTTGATGATTTGGCCTCTTCTTGGTTCCAGTGAAGTGACTGTTTTGATAACTTTAGAATGCTTCTCCAAGTATGCTCAATGGCCTGATTGCTTCTCACTAAACTTTTTCCTCAGCTTTCCAAACGCCATGTGGCTTTTTGCCAGTTGTCTTTGTGGAGACAGCTAGTCTGCAGTTGGTGTGTACTGGTGGCTTCCCTAGTTCCTGTGAGATGAAAGTAAATAGAAAATAGAGCAATTGAACAGTGATTGTCTTTTTTTCTTTCTTCTTGGATGTTACTGCTTTTGGTTAAGTTGTTTCATGGTCTTTAAATAAACCAAAACAAAAAAACCCAACAAACTTCTAAAGTTATAATTTTTGTTTTGAATAGAGCTTCCTTGCCAAGTGTAGGAAGGAAAACAGCACTTGAAATGGAATTTGAAATGAAAGAATTCTTAACTCATATTTAGTGTTCTTAATGCATTAAGAGGCAGATAGTCTCATTTTGGGTTTCACAACAATTTTAGGAAATCAATTTATTTGTATCTTGCAATTCTGTGTTTTATTCTGTGTATAATAAGTAAGTTATAACAAGTTTTTAATGAGAAGATTGATTTTCCTGTGAAATACAGTTCTAAAATACCCGTGGTGGCTGGAGATGCATTCCTAAATCTGTCTATATAAATATTTCATGGGCTAAGCACTCTAATATTTTTAGTGAAAATTAAGTCATAGTTCTAATTAATAACTTTCCCTGCTCTTTCTATCTAACATACTTCTTTTTGTCACGATATGTTTGTCATGTACTCTTGATACTTTAAAACCCTAAATGGGACCTTCGACTTAATGAATCATTTTTTATAATTGCTTTAATTTATTTTATAGGCAGTAGAAGCCCTGTTAGTTTTCTGACAGTATTGTTGACTACTTGGTGTTAAAATAAATACATTATAATCCTATAATTTTTTTGTATTTTGGCTATTACAGAAGAGTTACATGGGGGAATATCTCAAATCTTTGTCTGCTGCTTGATGCTAGTACCTTAGAGGATGTGAAACACAAGCAGCCCTGTAGCAAGTCCATCTTTGAACTACTAACCTAACCAACACCGGCACTTCAAAAACAGCTGCCAGGGGTATATCATGCCTTGGGCTTCCTTTGGCAGTCTGCCATTTGCTAGACCTAGGACAGTAAAGCAAAATATAAAAAAATATAAAAAAACCCCTGTATTTCAGAATATCTGTAACTATTATAATACTTTGGTCACAAAATATATAATGGATTCTTTACATAATAATATACAATAAATGCTTTCAGAATGTAAACACTTAGATACAGATTTTTAGGTAGCTGTCTTTTCTACACTCAAAAGAAAAAGTAGTACCTTCTCTAAATGTATGCTTTGATTAAGCTAAGGAAAAAAACACAGGAACTTGTACCTGGAAAACTGTAGCTCTTTCTGCATCTGTTTATTTCACTTACAATACCCTAAGCAACTTTGTGTGCCAGTGGGATGTTTTTTTCCATATTCTTTAATGAATCTGTATGGATTTCTTTAAGACTTGTTAATGTTGAACAAATGTTCATTTTGTTGTTTTCTGTTAGCTGTTAATTCTCTCTCTGTATGCATCACCCTAACCCCGTTTGGGAAAGTTAATGTTTCAGTGCAGTTCCACAGAAAGTGAAAATCACTCGTATTAACACATTGTAAATAGTATCTTGTAACATTATTAACATTTTTCCTCCTTTTATTTCTTCCATTTGTTTTGGAACACACTTCAGCATAGCCAAGAAATGAACAATTTTGTTTCATCCATTCGTTGTCAAAACCTGAAGAATTTATTTATTCAGCTGTTGTTATTTATGTATGCGCAATCTGGGCATGTAGCATCATAGAATCTTTGGGTTGGAAGGGATCTTTAAAGGTCACCTAGTCTGACCTCCCTGCAGTGAGCAGGGACATCTCATATAACATAGGAAATAAAATGCCTTAGAGACGAACTTAATTCTGTCAAAGCCTTTATGTGCTTTTCAACTATACATGGACAGTACCAAGTGTTAAAATATAGCTTAATACTTTTTTCAGGTTTTATTAAAATATGGCTATCATTATTTACAGAGATTGCTTTGAAAATGGTTTTCCTATCAGTCGATTAACCTTCATGTGCAGCATTGTTTGCTATTGATTTCTCAATCATGGGACGGAAGGGTAAGAAGGCTCATGCTGATTATGCATGCAAGTGTCCTATTTTTTAATGCATGACAACAAAGAAAAATCGATTTTTGGGAGGGGGATAAGTTTTCCACTGTGTGATTAAATGCATGTCTCTGTGGAAAGACCAGGGTAAATTGCTTTTAAAAATACTTTGGCCTTTCCTTTACATGGTGTATGGACTTTCTTTCCCATCATTGACCACTAGGATTCCCAGTGGATCTCTAGGGAATCAGGTACCTTGTGAATTGCTGAAGATGGAATTTAGCTGTGTACATGACTTTTGGCTTTCATTTCTAGAAAGTTACATCATTCAAGATTAATTCATGCAGGAATTAGGAATGAGTAGAGAGTTGGGGAAGGTAGGTGACTGAGACTCTTCCTCATCTACTAACTTGTAGATTTTTGCTCTCAATCATGTCCAAAGGTAAACAGTTCCAGATTTTGCTGTTTTGAAGGTGCTTAGCTGAAGAGCCAGAGTTCTTCTTGATTTCCTGTTCTGGAGTTTGTGTCTATGAAATATACTAGCAAATTCTGTTTCTAGCCGATGTGTTCAAGGCAATGACCTATAACTCTTACTGGTAACTCATCTGGCTCAAAGAATATAAGCCTTTTGGTACCTATGTAGAGGTCAGTATGAAATTTTCTAACATAAGGAACGTGTCATAATTGTTTAAATTTCAAAAGTTAAAACAATTGTAGAATACTTGTCTTGCACAGGTATATTTAAGAATCTTAAGACTAGCAAGTCATTTGTAAACCAGGAAACTTCTTATTTGCCTAAGTACAAAATATAAAAAGCATATAAAACGTTGAAACTATTTATGGAGTATTTGCTGTTTTCTTAAACAGAAGTTTAAATCAGTAAATGCATTTATGTAGAGTGAATATTGCAGTAATCTGACTTGCATGCTTTTAATTCAGGGCAAAAAGGTTTCATTGTAGGTAAAGAACTGTCTAGCCTTTGATAATTTGCATGTGCAAATAACTGAGCTTATGAAGTGAACGCTACTGAAGTACTGGTATTTTGTGTTTAAGAGCTTTGGCTTCTTTTAAATATTTTTCTAAACTCGAAACATGGCAGTAAGAATTAATCTTCTGTAAAGATGTGAAAAACCCCCAACAACTATGTGAGAAAAGATACATATTTGATTTCAAAATAAACATTTTTAGTTCTTTTTAAATTCCATGGCTTTTTAAAAAATAGATTTATACCACATAAAATCTGAGTAGAATTCTAGACCACAAGATTTTAAAAATGGTTGGTGCCAGTATAACTCAGCCTTCCATTTCATGTCCAGCTTGAGATCTGTTAAAGGTCTCGGTCTTTTCATTTTTCAAGAAGAGCACAATGTGATTCTAAATTGTACTTGGACCTGTGACAGTATTTTGCTGATTAAGATCTGTTCTTTGGCTTGAAATGGGCACCCTGGCTCTTTAATTGTGGCTTGAGAATGCTTACTCATTCCTTAGTGAGAGAATGAGTACAGAATTTCAACCTAACACTTAGCTATATCATTATACCAAGTCAGTACTCCTTCCTGATACTTTTGTAAAGCTGTTAATATGCAAGGAAATATGTGAAGATAAATCTTACAGATATTTTGTTGGTCTCCTTCTGTAGTTCTAACTAATACAGAATAATTTATGCAATTAAAACAGATACTCCTATTTTCATTAAACTGGAACATAACTGTTTAATGATTTGAAAAGGACCTTAAGATGCTGATACCCTATTTTTGAACTTCACAGGTAATCAACTGTGAATAGGTATTAAATTATAATTGATTTGTCTGAAATGATTTAGCTAGCAGACTTCTCTTGTAATAAATGCAGTGCAAGCTGTATCCAAGACTTTCTCTATATGCATGTGGTTTTTTTTTTGTTTTAATGAGTTTGTGATCTGTTGACATCAGTTTAGCCATGAGCTTAAAGTTCTTCAGAACTGACAGAACGTTATTTTTGCAAATTGAATCTGATGTTGGAATTGCAGCATGGTGAGAAGTGCTGGTTGTGGGAAAGAATGCTTGGATTGCTGTAGAAACCAACGAGCCTGTGTGCCCTCAGATGTTCTGTCTGGTTCTGCAGAAAGCTGAGACACTTAAGAGATGCTGATTAACAATATGTGTGTATATATAACTACTTCTTTGTGTGTAAATATAAAGCTGTCTGTCTCCTAGGCTGACCTTCTCCTACACAGTTTAGTTTGGTGAGAAACAGAGTGGCAGTAGCAAAGGGACATAGCCTTTAGGTACTGAAGATGTGCAGAAGAGCAATCAGCTGCATGTATGTTCCTTGTGTACGAGGAAGGGGAAACCGCTTTTTAATTAGCTGGGATACATGGTTCTAGATAGGCATCTGTTCTACCACTAAATCTCACTGTTTTGAAGAGGAGAAGACAATTCAGCAGCTTTTCAATTATTCTGAGAAACCTGAATCCAAGCTGGAGCACTTCTTAGAACTAATGGGAAAGATAACAACCATGAGGATATTTTATAATTCAGGTTAACCTAGAAGGAGTTTCTTTTAGTGTAGCTTCTGTCTTTCATGTCTGTTTTTAAAACTGTTAATATTGAAAAGTTGTTACTTAAACTTCTGCTTGCTTGTTTGTTGTAGCACAAAGCTGCTCTTCTATGAGGGCAGGACAAACTAGGTAAAGCGTCTACAGAGAAAAGAAAGTGTGTAAAATGGAGTGTATGGGCAGCTCCAGGGACCTGTTCTTGATAATATGTAAAGAAATTTTTTCAAATTTTTGATTCTGAATTATTTTAATGTTTTAATGTATACATATATCCACATGTCCAAACTACAATATCCCATTTTGTAAATACTTTTGGGGAAAATCAAATGGGTAGGTATGGACACAAACAGGGTACTTAATTGAAGAGTGGTGAGACTTCAACGAGAATTTGAGTTCATAAGCTTATATATCTTCTGTGACTCTGTTTTTCAAAGTAACATTACAATATTTTTGGTTAGCATTTTATTTTTCAGTAATGTCAATACAACTTAAACACCTTGTTATTGAACAGGAACAGATGTTTTATCATGTTTTGAACCTTGTGTATGTGCCTCAGAAGAATTGATGCACTCAGTTTTCTCCATGTAGCTACCACAGTATGGTTCTAGATTCACAGAAAAGTTTTCATCCATTCTCTTTCTTATGTTGCTGTCTATGTACAATGTGTGTGTGGGAAATCAAATTTATGTAATGTGGTATTGAACTACTTGTATACAAAAAGTTTTCTTTTTAATTAGGGAATGTTTTTCAAAATTTGTGTACATGTACTGAAGTCTATAGCTGACTGTGTTTGAGGATAAAACTTGTTTTTGAAGCTCTGGCCATGCTTATGTTGGCATTTGGGTTGTTTTAATAGAAAAAACGGATATATATATATAACAACACACTCTTACATGTCCAATATACAGTTCTGTGGTTTACTCGGAACTAGTTAAAATCTAGTTCCCTAAGCTAAACCTTCCCACTGCATTAGCTTTGAGGCTTCCAGAAAGAAGGCCTGTCAACCTTTGCTTCCTCATCATCAGGACTTTTAATCATGATGCACATGCTGTTTTCACTTGCAGAAAGCTTCTCATGCCTTATTTTTCTTCATGCCATTCAAGTGACTCAGTGGTACCTACTCCCTGATCTTTTTCAGCACTGTGCATTTGAGCAATGTGTGCTCCAAGGGACCACTGGGCAGGAGCAGAGAATTTAATCTTCCCAGCCTAGGTACTGCAGTTGTATGATGCCTGTGATAAAGAAGTGATACAACTGTTCTGAGCATCCTTTTCTCTGAGGAGAAGCATGGGGAACAGCATAAGATTCTGGGAGTTCTTACCACTGCAGCTGTGTTCCTCCTCCGTGGACTTGGTCAAGAAAACAAGCTGCATTGTCTTAAGAAAATGGGAAAAATAGCAGTAGTCTGGAAACTTCTACACATTCAGATCTTTCAGTGTGCAGAGTTTCAGGTGTTTATCATCCTGAGAAGCCTTGCAACCCTGGCCACTTGCTGACCAGTTACTCAATGGTTTGAAGTGAGCTTGTCTTCTGTAGAGCAGGTGATGATCAAAGTTTACCAGTGCCATCTTTCAAGCTTTCCAGATAGTGCAAATGTATAGTATTGACAAAATCTTCATGACCTTCTAAAAGTAGGGAGTGTTTAACACTGTTCCATCTGTTGCTTGGTGTAGGAAAGCCACAGCTTCAAAAACATTACTGTGTAATACAGATTTCAGCAAGGTAGATCTTTAGACATTTTGGCAACTTTCTTATGTGTCAGGAGCCATTCCAGTTTTGTAGCTCTGACCTTGGAATCAAGACATCTGCTGAAAGGAGGAACTGTTCATGGTGTTTCAGTGACCATTGATGCTAAGAAAGCCATATGTGCTACTGCCATAAGCCTGAGATTTTAAATGTACCATAAATTGTAACTTTAACACATTTACGGTGAGAGCTTGTGTGATTTGCAGTATCACTGCTAAGTGGTTGACTTTGCTTTAGCCCCTACTTAATAGAGAATCAACATACCATGTCCTAATGCTCTGCCTAGAGTTGTATCCAGACCCACGCTCTTATCCTGTTTCCTGTTGATGTCCTCTTCTTCCCTTCTCATCCTCAAAATACGAGAGGTGTGGCTTTAAAGGCAATGCCTTAATTTACGTGAATTCCTGTAGCAAAACAGAAATGAGCAGCAAGTGTTGAAACAACGAAATAACTTTCTTCCTTGCTGGGGAAGAGGGTTGTGTCCGGTAATATGTGAGGAAATGCAATGAGAAAGGGAGTGTGGAAAATCTAGTTTAGACCTTTTAAAACTAAAACTGGGTGTGGGGAGAGTGGCATGGAGAAAATCCCTGTCAGCTGTCTGCCTTGCTGTCTGAAGCTAGAACTGAGAAGAAAAGTTATGACTAGCTTCAGCATCTGGGAGGGGTTCTGTAGCCCAGGCTTAAGTAGCAGTCACCAACGCTTAATGAGGCATTTAGCCAAGTATATATATATAGACATATATATGTATTTACCTGTAGCTGGCCAACCTCCTGACCAGAAGTACGGTTTGAAGGCCCCAGAGGGAGTCAGTGGCCCTTTTGGAATAGTTGTGGCCCTGGCACCTCTCAAGAAATGTTTTTTATTGACCCCAGCCATCTTGGAGATAGTCTAAGTATCTTGGGCTGCATCCAAAGCAGCGTGGCCAGCAGGTCAAGGGAGATGATTCTGCCCCTCTGCTCCACTCTGGTGAGACCCCACCTGGAGTCCTGCATCCAGCTCTGGAGCCCTCAGCACAGGAAAGACATGGACCTGTTGGAGCGTGTCTGGAGAAGGGCTACCAAAATGATCAGAGGGTTGGAACAGCTCTACTAAACAGAAAGGCTTAGACAGTTGGGGTTGTTCAGTCTGGAGAAGAGAAGGCTTGGGGAGGCCTTCTTGCAACTTTTCAGTACTTAAAGGGGTCTTCTAAGAAAGATGAGGACAGACTTTTTAGCAGGGCCTGTTGCAACAGGACAAGGGGTCATGGTTTTAAACTAAAAGAGGGCAGATTTAGACTAGATATAAGGAAGACATTTTTCACAATGAGAATGGTGAAACAGTGGCCAGAGAGGTGGTAGATGCCCCATCCCTGGATCCATTCAAGATCAAGTTGGATGGGGCTCTGAGCCATCTGATCTAGCTGAAGATGTCCCTGTTCACTTCAGGGGGTTGGACTAGATGACCTTTAAAGGCCTCTTCCAACCCAAACTATTTGATGATTCTATGATTTGAACAGGATAGTCTGGCTGGTACTGGGAGCTTACTTATATACCAGGGTCATCAGTGTGCTGGGGAGACTCCGTTCTCCTGTACCCCCTGGCCTTGGGGTGATCCAGGCGTTTGGGCAGGGAGACACAGATCCCAGTATTGGTCTGAAGTAGTGAGAGTAGAAGAAGGGTGCTGTGATAATCTCAGTCCTTCTTTACTTCTTTATTCCAAATTAAATAGTAGTTAAAGGGTATCCTGCTGGATCAGTGTGTTACTGGATGAAGCCTCTAAGTACTGTGGGTATTTTGTCAGTGTTTGTTTTGAATCTACTCCATGCTCTACTGCTTGTCTGGATGGAGGAATAATGCCAGTTTATGTGCTTCAGAGATTACACAAAGTGTTACGAGCCTCCTTTTCCTTCCCCTTCTCCTTTAGTCCGGTAGTTTGCTTATGTCCCATTTTTCGCTGATTTATGAAACACCTTGCTATGAAATCAGTATTTGTTTGGAAACAGGAGTATCATGACACGAAGCGTCTTTCTTTTCCATCTCTGGGTTTATCACCTAGAACTCATTTCCTGACTGTGAACGTGATACTGAAAGCAGAAGTGAAAGTTAGACTTTACCCAGTTTTTTTGCTGTGAACAGGTTATCGGTGCCAGCTGTGATGGGGAGGGCTCAAGGCATTTTATGTAGCTGTGTCTTTCTGGGTGTCTTCTGAGGTCAGTGACAAAATTTCCTTTTTGTATTGCTTTAGTGATGAGAAGTAAATGACCTTGTTATGGCCAACTTAGTAGGTAGATAAGTAAGGACAAAACTAAGAAGCAAAATTCATAATAAGCTGTAGAGCTTCTTTCCCTGGAACCAGATTAATTTTAGATATACTTAATACTGTATTAAAAATAGAGAGTGCTGGTACTATCTCGGAGTAGGAAAGGAGGAGGAGGTGGTGTTGAAGAGAACAGAAATGAGCAAGTAAAACAAAGTTACCATGTGAAAACAACACAGGTGGGAGAAAGAAGAGACAGTATGGAAACACTGCGGGCGGTGGAACTTGTGAGAAAGGATGCAACCGGAGAGCTTGATGTAATGGAAAACTTCCTTTTAATGGATTAAAAGTCTTTAAAAGGCACCTTCCTAAAGATAATATCTTCCCTGGGGATTTTTTTTAATTGCTAACAGTTCTGAAAAGAATACTTCATTGAAGAAACTTAGTGTAAGCCTTATTTGACTAAGTTGAGGGTTTTTTTTCCCCTACTTCTTACTAGTAGCTTGACATGCATTGTCATTTCTTGTTTTCACAAAAAGCTTATATTCAGATTACTTTTTGCATGCTTTTCACTGTAGCATGCATCTCTCCACGTTGTTTCAAGTGTAGAAGAACACACCTTGAAGTCATTCGCACCAGAACTAGCTTTTTAATTAGCTTTACAACTCTGGTGTAAGAATAATTTATTGGGAGAAAGGTTCCCCCCCCCCCCACTTGTTTCAGATTTACTGAGCACCGAAATATTTTTAAAAATAAATGTAAAATTGCCAAACGTAGGTAGTGGATGGAATTTTCCACAGTGGCTGTTACTGAGATTTTGCTGTCATGGGTGTCAGAAGTTCATATCAAGATGAATATTGTGTTCTCAAGACAGAAATGTCATCTGCATGTTGGACATTTTCTTTTCTGTGTTTTGGTGGAGAGAGGCTAGAAACCAGCTGTTTAAAAGTCAAATAGCACAAGGGTGAGAGGTGGAGGAGAGGCTTATCTGGGGGATGGGACTTCATACTGTCTAAATGAGGAGTCCTCTGTTCTCTCTGGGAGTGCATCACAGGGACATTGCAATGGCTGATAAGCACGTCCTTACAGCAGTTCTTTTTATAGCAGGTTGAAGAATATTTTTAATTAACTCCCTTATATGGCCAGAATAATTTCCTTGTTCTAAAATATTTCATCTGTTTTTAATAGTGGAAGGGGAATGCCCTTGAAAATAGTTTTAGTTCTGAATTAAATGCATCAACTGGCTTTAATAGTTCAAAAGTAACAACCTACAGTTGGTATAGTGGTTGAAGTGTTATTTTATGCACTTTCCTCTGGATATTTAAAAGAAATTTCTTTTTGTTTATATTTCTCATCTCAGATATAGGAAAAGAAGTTAAATGGAAGATTAATGTATAGAAATGAAGTACTTAATTTTTCCATAGATATATTTAAGTACATTGAATAACCAAATATAATTTTAATATTGCTCATTTTCTTTCTTGATAGTAGCAAAACACACATTTATCTGTAGATTCAATTTTTTTATGTGAATTATACTATTTTTTTATAGAATAGGATTGTTTTTTAATAGATCTTGGAAGACAGACAATAGAGGTATCGATGACTACATCGAAGCTTGGGACATAATAAAAATATTCCTTGAGTGAGCAAGCAATGTTGGTTCAGGTTGTTAATGTTCTGCAAACAGTAGAGAACAGTATTAGGCAGCATTAAAAATTTTTGAATGAAATTCTAGCATCTGATAAATAATAGAATCCATTTGTTTTGTGTTTTGCTGGGTTTTAATAAAGAGGAAAATAATCTGGCAGTTCTAAACTTAATGGGCGGAACTTGGTGTTTTATGTTTAAAGCCACCTTGAAGGTTTTGTTTTTCTGTAATTTTGTATGAGTAAAATGTAACAGTGAATATTCAGACATACTCATTTGAAATAAAACTTTCTTGTAATGTGTATTTTTCTAATTCACAGCATAGAGGTTCTTTAATAAACTATGTGGTGACAGTTTCTGTGCAGCTCAGTGTTTTCTCTGAATTTATTTGCAGTAAACACTAGTTTATTAGCGGTAGTCTCTTAAGACTAGAATTGATATGGAATTGTTATTTAGTCGAAATCATTAGTTGTGATTTTATTAAAAACAGTACCTTATGTTTCCCAGGGTTTATAAAAATACCTTTATGAAAATCCTGTATTTGTGTTACCCAACTGGATGTAATGTAGCAAGTAAAACCATAACATGATGAGCAGTAATGGGAAAGTAACTTCAGAATTGCTTAACTCAAAATTTATTTCCTGCCTGATACATCATAATGTTTGTAAGGATGTTAAGGATATAAATTCTGTAATCCTTGCTTCTCAATTTCTGAAGTATTATTAGAGATAATCTTAATTTCATTAACCTATTAATTTTTAAAGTGCTTCTCTAATCTTAGAGATAAACACTTCTGTTTAAAAAGTCTTTCTGGTCAGCAGTCTGCCTTAAATAT
>NW_010530018.1:0-23266 GCF_000687285.1 Phaethon lepturus | reverse complement strand
TAAATTTTTTTTTTTTTGGCCATTAGTCAGCAGGATCAAGTGAGTAAGTTTTGCTAAAATACTTATCACTCTACAGTGGTATGTAGCAGCTGACTGAACACAGTTTTGTCAGAAACTATACTAATTTTTTGCTTCTAGTCACAGAAATAATGAACTGCATGTTCTGGGGAAGTTGAAGTAATGAAACGGGCTCTGTGCAGTTTAATTTGATGAGCTGTGAATCGCACATTGATGATGTATTTTTTATTCTTTTCTCTGTTCTTGTGCCTGGCCTTGTTAACAGAATTTGATACTGAAGTTTTTTACGCGTTTAGTGGCTTTACGTAGATGTCACAGAGCTAATCAGATAAGCTTACAGTAGTGCAGAGCCCTTGCGTGAAGTAACTGCTTCTATGCTAGTGTGAGAGCGCAAATTTCTGATACAGGAGAGAATACTCGTGGAGTGAAGTCGTATCCAGGATGAGGCAGTATGTTCAAGTTCCAACTGTTGAGCAAGAAAAAGCCTATGGTTATAATTCTGCTTTTGAACCAAGACCATGTATGTGTTTGGGTAGGTGAAATTACCATTTTCTGATAACGTGGACTGTTTCTTCTTACTGCTATTGTGTAGAATAAATGTGTGTAAAAAGAAGTACCTGTACAGCTGAGAAGTATGTACAGTCTTAACATGTAAAATGCAGATTACAAGATTCCTTTAGCAGAAGAGAACATGCATGTTTAAACCTGGAAAATCCCACTACTGGAGAAGTACATAATAAGTATTGTTTAAACCTTTTGTGTTGACTATTGTGTAACAGTATGAACTTCTCTGTAGATACCACTTTAACCTTCGTATTTACTTGTATAAAATAACATAAAGATGTCTTCAAGAGGGAGACCATTAAAATGCAAATTTTGCCTGACATAGAAAAGGAATCGTCATAGGAATTTTCGGTGATAAACCTGCATAAAAATGGAACAGGTTCTTTTTACCGAGCTTAGTGACTGTTTCTGTAGACCTACAAAACAGCTTATTTGTGTGAAACTAATCTGTTTATTTGGATGAACTTTTATCTGGGCTGAATTTGTATCGAAGAATTAGAGAATAAATTTTGAATTGCTCAGCTTCTCTCCATCTTTTAAAACATTCATCTTTTCTCGTCTACATAGTGAAATGTTCCTAGATTTTGTGTGATTTTTTTAAAAGTTCAATCTATTTTTAATATATGTTAAGTCTTGATTATAGTGTGTTGTTTTACATTCATACATATCTTCTTGCATCTATTCCTATGTTTTTGTTAATCTTCCCTGGTTATACCAAAACACGGAGCAATGATAAATAATTTTCCCACAAAGTGTGTCTCATGACTGTTAATTGTTTTGCTTTTTGCTTTGGTTTTCTTTTTTTCTGTGTTCTTTGGCAAGCCTGTCAGTTTTTTTTCTGAGAGTGTTCTGCTTAAATTTCATTACTCAAAATATCTTTAGAGGCTGAAAGCTTTGATAGATTAACTCTAGCTTTCTAATACTTGAATTTTCTGTTTAATTTAGAAAACTCGTTTAATGGCATTAAGATTCATACCAGTTTTAGCTTATATTTTGATGGTAGAGAATTGTTTGATGAGGTAGGTTTTTTTTTTCCCTCATGTAAACTGTGATATAATTAAATATATAGCAATGTAAATATACTACTGAAAATCCAGGATCTAGAGAAGAGATTTTCAAATCTTCTGTAATATACTGTAATATGTCTTCTGTAATATATTGTTAGGCCTTTTTTTAATGTCAAAATTCACTGTGTGCCATAAATTTGAAGAGCAGTGTTTGAACACTACTGAGTTTCCATTAACTGAAACCGTCTGGTAAGGCTGTCTGAATGAGCTGGTACTGTTATCTGATATTTTTTATCCTTCTCAAAGGAGTAACTGTATCCAGGTTTTATGTTAAATTTATGTTATTACCATGGTTCTAAAACACTGTCTGAGGATTTAAATTGTGGTTCTTTGTAAGGATTTTCTTCTCCTGTCACCGAAAGAGGGAGAAACTAACTCTGAAAGTATTTTTAACTCCCTCTGTCTTACATGCAATATTTTAAAATATTTTCTGTTCTTCTTACGTTTTAGGTGTTGCAAAATATTTTACTACAGTTATTATAAGAATATTCTGTTATACTTGGTAGTAATCAAATCATATTGTTTACTCTGGACCAATATTAGTGGTCCATGAGGTAGAAAATCAAGTAGGAAGACACAAATACAGAGTGTTGAGCCAGATGGAGAACTGCTTTAATGTTAATGTAAGGCCAGACCAGGGAGTTAGTCTGATCATATGTCCACTGAAACATTTAAAACATGGTTTGTCAAAATATTAAAATTCCTTGGGAATGAATCTTCACTGATAAGACAGCTGGACAGATATATATCAGATATCTTATCTTGGCTTCACCAAGGGCAAGTCCTGCCAGACCAACCTAGTGGCCTTCTGTGATGGTGTGACCACATCAGTGGACAAGGGAAGAGCTACGGATGTCATCTATCTGGAATTCTGTAAGGCCTTTGACATGGTCCCCCACAACATCCTTCTCTCTAAATAGGAGAGAGATGGATTTGATGAGTGCACTGTTGGACGGTCACATCCAGAGGGTAGTGGTCTACGGCTCAATGTCCAGATAGAGATTGGTGATGAGTGGGGTCCATACTGGGACCAGTACTCTTTAATATCTTCATCAATAACATAGCCAGTGGGATCGAGTGCACCCTCAGCAAGTGTCAGATGACACCAAGCTGAGTGGTGCGGTTGACATGCCTGAGGGAGGGCATGCCATCCAGAGGGACCTGGACAAGCAGGAGCAAGGGCCGCATGTGAACCTCATGAGGTTCAACAAGACCAAGTGCAGGGTCCTGCTCCTGGGTCAGGGCAACCTTCAGTACAGGCTGAGGGATGAAGGGACTGAGAGCAGCCCTGCCGAGAAGGACTTGGGGGTACTGGTGGATGAAAAGCTGGACATGAGCCAGCAATGGGTGCTCACAGCCCAAAAGGCCAGCCGTGTCCTGGGCTGCATCCAAAGCAGCGTGGCCAGCAGGGCGAGGGAGGGGATTCTACCCCTCTACTCTACTCTGGTGAGACCCCACCTGGAGTCCTGCATCCAGTTCTGGAGCCCTCAGCACAGGAAAGACATGGACCTGTTGGAATGGGTCCAGAGGAGGCCACCAACAAGCTCAGAGAGGTGGAACAGCTCTGCTGTGAGGGCAGGCTGAGAGAGTTGGGGTTGTTCAGCCTGGAGAAGAGAAGGCTCTGGGGAGACCTTATTGCAGCCTTCCAGTACTTAAAGGGGTCTTCTCAGAAAGATGGGGAGAGACTTTTTAGCAGGGCCTGTTGCAATAGGACAAGGGGTCATGGTTTTAAACTGAAAGAGGGCAGATTTAGACTAGATATAAGGAAGAAATTTTTCACAATGAGGGTGGTGAAACACTGGCCCAGGTTGCCCAGAGAGATGGTAGATGCCCCATCCCTGGGGCATTTCTCTGAATGGAAGCATTCAAGGTGAGGTTGGACGGGGCTTTGAGCAACTTGATCAAGTTGAAGATGTCCATGCTTACTGCGGGTTTGTTGAAATAGATGACCTTTAAAGGTCCCTTCCAAGCCAAACTATTCAATGATTCTATGATCTAGAAATATTTTTTCAGTTTTTTGTGTGCTGTGTTTTTACTTCAGGTAAACTGGAGGTATTCCAAAGTTCTAGTAGTCCTGAATGCTAGAAAAAACAAACCAGGCTTTGTAGGTTTCTATCTTGTTAGAGCAGGCAGTATGACTCTCTTTAAATTAATAAAATTGCAAGTTACATGTACTGTTCTGATTACCTTTATATGAGTACTGTACTAGTAGTAGAGTAGAAACGAGATCAGAAAAATACCTTCTGTCACTTCAAGTGACTGTCTTTTGTCCGATGCCCAGTAAAATAGTGGGATAATGATGGGAGAGCTTGTTCTCTGTGTTGTGCTTTATATTGCTTTATATGGTTGCCTGTAAAACAGAAGGTTTCATAGTTGACTTTATGTAGAGGAATGCATGTTTGGTTATGTTTTGAAATGTTCATTCAGAATGAAGATAAAACCGCAAATTAAGTAGCCTTGTTTTAAATGCTACTAAATTTTGGAATGTCTTGATTTTTCTTTATGTTTTAATGTGTGTCTGGATGATAGGTGCATTCTAATACTCAACCTGCTTGTATATTTTCTTAAGTATTACATTATAATAGTAGTTTTGCTTATTTGACTTCTTCTAATTTTTACTTACCTTAATTTTACTTTATTGCTGATAGTAATAAGCAGCTAAATCCACTGTGTTTTTTTCCTCCTTGCCTGTCAGCTACTCACTTACATTGAAAATATTGGAGCTCCTAAAACTCAATTCTAAATTCTGTTGGGTAAATCTCTCTGCAGGAGTGTGCTGTTGCTGTGCTGCTTTGCGACCTCGCTACAAGCGTCTGGTAGATAACATATTTCCTGAAGATCCAAAAGTGAGTCATGACTTTAAAATTTTAAGGGATTGACAATTGAAAATATGTGCGGTTTTTAATTTTATTTTTTCTTGTGTATTTTCACATTTTACTGTAAATTCTGCTTTAACGCTTCATAGCTTTAATAGAGTTTAGCATAATAATTTAGCTGCAAAGGGATCTCTACAGATCATCTTGTCTAATTCCCTTTTCAAGGCAGGGCTGTGCATATTGAAGAGTAAAATTAGTATGTTACGTTTAGAGAAACAGAGATTTAATTTAACAGACTGTTCTGCAGCAGAGGTAGCACTAAACTGCTTTGAACCACAAACACTTGTTTTGCTGTGTTTGCAGGTGTGAACATTTTCTGGTTTTGTACAAGATTTTAATTTTCTAACTCTTGACATACTGACTGTGTAAGTTTTTATAGCTCTGGTAGACTGTTGTGATCCAAAGAGGTGTTTTATTTTTGTTGTTTTTAATTTCTCCAGTTATTTGTATACAGCATTTTCATTTCACTTGAACAATCTTGGAGCTATATTACAGCCCAGGTTTTACTCTCTGTGAAAATAAGTAACTTCTATGTTATCATTCAGTAATGCCTATATCTGTACATAATCATGTGATGTTTCAGACTAATTGAGAGCTTGTATTTCTGCTGCTGTATTTTTTTTAAATGTGTTACCAGATTTTATAATCTTTTATTGTAGTAGAAGTAAGCAGAATAGTCAGCATTTGTATAACATTTATAAAGTACGTGGGCTTTTCTTTAACGTATATTGTTACTGAGTGCTAGTTACTATATAAGCGTATGTTACTGGCTTCAAAGAAAATGATTCTTATGTATACAGTATGTTGAAAGCATGGAACAATATGGTTTTGTAGATTTATTTGTTTTAATCTAATGGTTTGATACAGATGTGGAAACACCTGGAATTGCTACAGTTGTAGTCTTACAGCTTTAATCTCGCTCTGTAGCTCTGAGGTGGCACTCCTTAGTCTCTGCTTTTGTTAATATTCATTGGCTCAGTGCAACACACAAGCAAGTCCATGATGTTTCACTGAGTTACAGACCTTTTCTAAAATATGAGAAAACTTGCTTGATAAAATGCATAAATTAATGATGAGTGTGTTAAAAGATTTAAAGTAATTTATTTGAAAAAGGTAATGTTTTTGTGAACTTCTAGGAAAAAAATAAAGGACAAAAAGCTTTATTCTTTTTACCTGATAGTTACAGTTATAACCTCACCTGAGGAGATCCATATCACAATTCACGTTGGAACTACTATGTTAATTTTTGGTCTTGTTCTAACAATGCATCTTCAGGGTCCCTATATGTTAGCCTTGTCCAAGATGTGACACTGAAGAAATAAAAGTATAAACTACAGTCTTTTTTTCTATATAGCATCAAAATTATGCATCAAATATACTTTTTTGGGGGGAGTGGGAAAAGAAAGAAATTATATTGTACCAGTAGGGAAAAAGCGTGTCTTAGAACTGATGACAGATCTCACGAAATACCATCTTTTGGAATACCTGTTCCCCATAAAAAAAGATGAGGGAAGATAGTTGCTTCATTTCTTTAAAAAAATATTTTCCTTAATTTTTTATGTTGCTGACTTTTGCAGGCAAGCTATTCACAATTTTGCTCAAAAGTTGCTTTTTTTCCATAGCTTATTCCCATCTGTATGGCTCAGATCTTTAAATGTTGAGTAGACAGAAGGAAAAACAATTAAAAAAATTTACACTTTCTGTGAACTTTTGTATTTTATATTCTGTATATCTTTTTTTAGGATGGTCTTGTTAAAGCTGATATGGAGAAGCTGACTTTCTATGCAGTTTCTGCACCAGAAAAGCTGGATCGAATTGGTGCTTATCTAGCAGAGAGACTGAGCAGAGATGTTGTCAGACATCGCTATGGGTAAGGAAATAAGTCATAACGTTAAAGCTAGATGCTAACTGTAGCTGCATTTCATCATGTTCGTTCTGATCAAGTTTAGGAAGCAAAACAGACCCAAGTCTCTTTGTAGTGAGTTAACCTTGTCTGGCTGCAGGTGCCCACCCAGCCACTCTCTCACTCCTCCTCAGCCTGACAGGGGAGAAAATAAGATGAAAAGCGCATGGGTTGAGATAAGGACAAGGAGATCACGCAGCAATTACCATCATGGGCAAAAAAGACTCGACTTGGGGAAGCTGAATTTAATTTATTGCCAGTTGATAACAGCATAGGGTAGTAAGAAATAAAAACAAAGATAAAACCACCTTCCCTTCAACCCCACTTCTTCCGAGGCTTAACTTCACTCCTGACTCCTCTACCTCCTCCCCCACGAGCAGTGCATGAGGATGGAAATGGGGGTTGTGGTCAGCTCATAACATCTTGGCTCTGGCGCTGCTTCCTCCTTGTGCTCTTCCTTTGCTCCAGTGCTGGGTCCCTCCCATGGGAGACAGTCCTTCCAGAGCTGCACCAGCATGGGTCCTTTCCATGGGGTGCAGTCCTTCAGGAACAGACTGCTCCAGTGTGGGTACCCCATAGGTACCTTTCACAGGTCTTGCCAGAAAAGCTGCGCCTGCGTGGGCTCCTCTCCACAGGACCGCGGCTCCTGGCAGGAGCCTGCTCCAGTGAGGCCTTTCCATGGGCTGCAGCTTCCTTAAGGGCATATCCACCTGCTCCAGTGTGGGCCCTCTGTGGTCTGCACTGTGGATATCTGCTGCCCTGTAGTCCTCCATGGGTGCTACCAGTGTTGATAAGGGGCTCAGCTTTGGGAAGTGGTGGGTCCGTCTTGGAGCTGGCTGGAGCAAGCTCTGACATGGGGGCAGCTGCTATTGTCTCCTCACAGAAGCCACCCCTGCGGCCCCCGTGCTGCGAAAACCTTGCCATGTAAACCCAATACACCCTTGAATGTCATTCAGGGTATTGGGAAGTGGAGATATCTTTCTTTTCAGCCCTTTTGGCTAAATTGTATTTAAATGGGAACTTTAAAACTCTGTCATATTCTAAGTTCTGTTTGAGCTAGGAATTTCAAAGAACATGGAGTCCAAAGAAGGAGAAGATTTTAAAGAATGTGGAAATGGAGTATGAAAATACTGAGCCTAAGAAGTGGCAGGAGTTGGGAAAAAAAGGCAACACCCATCTCAAGACCATCATTTTTGGCCTTCATGATATCAAAAGCCATTTTTATAACTTAAAAAAATGGCTAAATAGCCATTCTTTAGGGTAATTAATTTTGTTCACTGCTTTTCTTTACTCTTTTTCACTTACTTAGTGTGTGTCTGTGCAGGAGCATGGATAAGTTGCTGGCTTTCCATACTGGGATTTGGATAGACAGAGGATGTGTAGACTAGAAAGCTGGGATTTATAATTGAAAATAAAATGTGTTAGGAAAGAAACCTGAACTATATTTACTCTGTTACCAAGTATTATGACATTCCTTCTAAAAACACCCAATTGCCCCTTTGCCACCCTCCCTGCCCACCCCACCCCCAAAAAAAGAATGTAGGAAATACCAGTAACTTCCATTTTCAGACAATGGGAAATATATGCCTTCCGTTCTTTCTTTTCTAATTTTTGTATTAATAAGGACCTAAATTGAACTAATTCAGGTAATGATAAATGTAGCACATCTTTATGTGAGTCTCTCTAATTAATTTTCAGGTATGTTTTAATTGCCATGGAGGCATTGGATCAACTTCTAATGGCTTGCCATTCTCAAAGCATTAAACCATTTGTGGAAAGTTTCCTTCACATGGTGGCCAAGCTTCTGGAATCAGGTGAACCAAAGCTGCAAGTTCTTGGAACTAATTCTGTGAGTAAAGATACTAAATCAAATCAGCATTAATCTCTGCTTATTTGCTATGAGAAAGTAGTTTCAGAAGTCACAAAATATCTGCCAGTTAACATGAATTGAGAAATTCTGTATGTGGCAGGGCCTAAACACAGAGCAGATACCAGCTGGAGGCAGAAAACCTGTTTCGTTTCAGTCTAAATTTCTTTTGATGTCTGGGCTTATCCTCTGCAGAAATAACTTCTTTTGGAAGGAACAAGACAGCCGTTCTGTGAGTTCAGATTTGAATCTTTAAACAGACCTCCTGGAGTCATTGTATATGTAAGACAGTGTTTTCTTGCTCTCCAGCAATGAGAGTGATGGTGTGAGAAGGAGGAAATAACATCCTTCTCCACAGCACTGACCCTACACAGAAGGATTCCTGTTAGCTGAAAAGTAGCCAGGAGGCAAACGCCTTCTGTATTCCAACCTCACCATCTTACTAGCTTAAGTTTTTCAGGATTCAGATCCAGGCTTGAAGGGCATAACTGAATGTGTCAAAATGAAGATTTGGAGACCCAATTCCAAATAGGGATGGGTGCAATCAGTGTTATGGTTCTGTTGTACTTCCCTTCCAGCCATTGTATTTCCCAGATAGTACAATAGGGATCTCATTGCAGGATTGTGATGTATACTATTTTCACTTAGAGTAACCGCTTTTACATGAGTAAAGTAACGCTTGCATTTCATGTACATTGCCATTGTTAGCAGTGTGGAGGTTCTTTGTTGATTCTGTAAAACTTCTGAGCTTTCCTTTGGGCATGATTCCCAGTTGATGGAATTAAATGGAGTTGTAGTTCAGGGAAACAGGAGGGTGTAGTAGAGTGATGCTACTCTGGAGTAGAATTTCTTATTATGGTGGAATGCAGAGTTCTTGCTCTGTTTTAGGGGAGGAGTGTCCCCTCATGCCCCAAACTAACGGTGGCTTTACTGAGGGTGATTATTTATTTATTTATTTATTTATTTATTTATTTATTTAAATATCTTTGATCCGGACTACCAGCTTCTTTTGATTTGTTTGTCTGATAATGCCTGGGCAAGACCTCTTGGGGAAATAGCTTTGGAACTCATTTCCTGGGATGCCAGATGGCAAGATGTACATTGCTTTCCAGTTGTTTAAAATCCTTGGTGGCAAACAGTTACTGCCACCTTCCACATTGATTTTTACAAGACACACGTCACTTCCAAATGAATGTTACTGAAGAGAACTCCACCTTATGGTAATCCGTTTGATATCCCTGTTAGTTCCTAATGAAGTCTTTTATGAGCAAAGCAGATTAATGGACTTCCTAAATTAGGAGATAATTTGTGTTTGTCTGTTGTAAAATTCAGTAAAAAAAAAAAAAAATTACATTTTCCTAAATAAGATGTCAAATTCTGCAAGTAGAGGGAATCTATATGGCTCTTCAACAGTATTCCAAAGGCTAATATTAGCCTAATTATGTTAATTTCCCTAGGTGCCTTCTAAAGGCAGTGGAGAGAAAATTATAGATAGAGTCATCTTGTGTTGACTCAAGAGGGTCAAAATGTATTGGCACTGGCAGCTTGTCTGTTATCAAGGTCACTGACCTACTGTGTTCTTAAATAAATTTTGTCAGACATGGAGAAAGTTTACCATTACGTTTAGCCTTTTTTAGTTTTTGCTATCCTCCCAAAGCAAATAAATAAATAAACAAAAAACCCCCACCAAAAATAGTAGAGATGGTAGAGTGACTGAATAATTTTTCATGTGCTTTAGTTATTCTAATGTACCACTTTGGAGTGGAAACTGGTATTCTCTGGAAGAGAAGAATAAATTGCATATGAAGTAAATGTCTTTAAACTGGTGAAAAGTCAGGCAAACTTTGGAAAAGGTTCCATAATATTTTTAGGTTAAACTCAACTTCAGGCCAATACAAATGTATAGTCTGCTTACACTTAAAAAGATACGGAGTATGATTGTGGCTATAAGTAGATCTTGATTATTTTCCATCACAAAGCTGACTTTAAAAGCTTCCCTGGGATACAAAGGCAATGATGTCTTTCAGGTAAGATTCAACTGTCTGTCTTGAATTGTAGTTTTTTCCTAGCCTTACAAGCAGATTTTGCTTCAGCTGTGGGGACTCTTGTGATTGCTTAGAAGTCAGGGTTTGAAATGGAACAAATCTGCGTACTGAATGACTCTGAGTAGTTTAAAGTCCTGGAAACATCTGGAAGCTCCCACTGTCTTCTAAGATTTGTTCCCTGACTTCCAAAAACCCAATTTTGGATGCTCTATCTTAGAAAAAAAATGAGAAGTTTCATTCAGCTGTTTAACTTCTTACATTATTTTTTGAAGTTAGATTTCATTTTTTAAGTTGATTTACTTCTAAAAAGCAAACCTGAAGTTTACTGTTTTAGAAGAACAATTGTTTGGTTTTCATTTATGTACTTTTATGCCTGATCTTCAGATTACATATAATTAATTCCTATAACTTTTTATATGTTGCACTTGTAAATTATGTTAGCTTATTTTCTACAGCAGCAATGATTTTTTTTTTTATAATATAACTGTAAATCTACTTATATGGGCAGATATTTGAAAACAGGTGAGGTTCGATAGGGATATGTTGAATTTTTTTTAAGAACAGATTTCAAATTGGCAGTGTCTATGAAGTTCAAAATGTCTTTTTCTATCATGGAAGAAGATATTTTTATTAACCACGTGCTAGGATAGCATATGCTGGTGAAGAAACTGAAAAAATGTGGTGGGGAAAAGTGAGATTACTTTGGCTTAAGTACTACAGAATCTGGAGGCTGACTGCGATAAGCTTTTACTTAGAAACTTACAGCAATACTACATTTCTTTCTCAAACCATTTTGCAGCGTGTCAGTAACCGAGTATCATTTAAAACATCTCTGTCCTTCATGTACAAATAATTAAATGTATTGCTTAGACCCACAGTGTTTATATTACTAGGATTACTCGTTCTGTCTATCTAGGGGTGAACAGCTTTAAAATCTTTGCGGTCAAAATTTTTTGGGACAAGAGATCATTTAAAAATTTTTTTTTAATTTCCTGACAATTTTTATTAGAGAGGGTCCAGAAAATTCCTTTAGTGAGTAGCTGGTCAAAACCAACGGGGTGTGTAATTTAGTAAAACATCCATCTTAAACTATGTTGATAAAACTCAGTTGAATACAACACATTTTAAGCTAATTTGATGGGATGAATTATTCTTTGTATTTTGATAGTAAAACATTGTTTTTTCATCTGAAAAATAGCAGATACATGTAGAACCCAGTACTACTACATTTGACATTATTTACCACACATGCTTTCTTTAGTTGATAGGGTGCTTCATTTTAGAAAGGCAATTTCTTCTTAGGAGCAGTGAAATAACGATACTATCAGTGACAGTGTTGGGCTTCCTGGGCATGAGAAGGTGACTGCTATTGCTAGTTGTCATCGTTTGTGCCTGATATAACAAGAAGATTTTTGTATCTGTTGGTGTTGGCTTATAAAAGCAGTTGGTTTTGGCAGAATTTAAGTGTATGTATATGTAAAAATAGTATAAAATGTCAAGACTCTGAAATTAAAGTATGTCAGGTAGAGTACTTGTTTGTCTTGCTTGTCTGCAGCATGCTTATCTGGAAGTATGTGATGGAAATTTAACTTTGTTAAAAGATGCTTCTTTTATTCCATGTACCAATACAGAACTATGTGCTAGTAGTGATTTAATATTCAAAGAAGTATCTCATCTCTAGGATCCCTGCTCTGTCTTTTTTTATAGGAGTTAAAGGTACAGAGAGACAGAACTACATAAAGCACTGTTTCTCATCCTATAGATTATTACCTTCTAAATTCTATGTCTGCGTCTACTAGAATTTGAGCGATGCTGGATAAGTCGCTTTAGGCAGAACTTTTGGGGTTATTCACGGTTAAATATTGCTTCCCCCACCTCATGCTCGCGCTCTCTGGTCCTGCAGTTTTGTAGCCACGCTAATGTGGCCCAGTAAGCCAACCTGCATAGTGTCAGGTGACCTTAACTATTAATAACTAATCTGAATCACCACTTTCTATTGCTGGAAACTTATCTTGTTATTATTTATTGTGATCATTTTAATACTATGTGTGAAGTTAATATATGAAATGTGTTTGAAACTTTTCTATTTAGGAAAGTTGAAGTATTTGTCCTTTCTGCATTTGTTTGGTGAAGTACATACATACATTCACACGCTTCTCATTAACACTGTATTGTGTAGTTTATGAAAGTCTTATGTTTATAAGATACCATGTCTTCCTATGTATCTGATAGTTTCCTAACAATGAAATATAGTAGCTTTGTCTATAAAAGATGTTAACTATCAGCATCGGCAACCCTTCTCCCCCATGTGAAACATGAGGAAATTGCAGGCTGTAGGAGACAGGCTGCGGAGCTCAAATATTAAAAAAAAAAATACTGCTCAGATCCAGCCTACACTTTTTACAAGGTGATACTTTAAATAACATAACTTCAATTTAAATGCGATGCATGCTGCTTGTCTGTTCTTGAGTTGCTGCACAAACCTGACCTTTAAAGAAATCTAGGGTGAATTAAAGGTTAGGATGTGACAAGACAGTATAAATATATGTGTGTGAAATTATGTCCTTAGGAATTTAAGTTGAGAACTTGCATGATTTACTTAGAGGACTCGCACGGTCTCTCTCTCCCTGGTAATAGGATCCAACTTTCTTGACTCAATCTGGAACAAACATCTTCTGAATAGGTATTATGTTCCTTCTTTATTTTGTGATAGAATTGTGTGTTTTTATACTGATTCAATTTTATTGGTTTCAAAATCAATGGAAATAAGGTATTGCCACCATAAGTTCCTTTTTGTACCCTCTATATTGTACAAATATAGAAGATGCTTGTACTGGTGAAACTTCCATATATTACCAGTGGGTGACTGCAAGCATTTACTATGACTGAATGACATGTTTACATCTGTAAAAGCTTTGTAACTATATCTCAGGCAAGTGCTTGGACTTTCGTAAGAGTTTTGTCCTATTTTAGGTTGAATAATTTTTATATTTGAAGTATGCTTGAAAATATCTTAGGTGCTTAGGAGTAAACTATTCTTTACTTAACAAGAATAACAGCTTAAGATCACTGCTAAGCAAGGAGAAAGTATAAGTGTACTGTAAAAACTTACAATTTCTATAATGAAATGGAATTGTATACTTTACTGAATGACAGTGCAACTCAAAACAGTGTTATCATAGTTACCTTTCCTGTGGCCTAAATGTTCAGTCATCTGAATGCTAATGCTGGAATATGCTTCAGAAATGCTTTATGTTCAGTGGGGGAAATTGTTTTGTTACACACATGAGGAAATAAAAAGATTTTACCGTTTCTGGACATATTACTGTGCGTGCCATTTTGAGAGGTATAACTTCTGGGTACTTGCTTCCCTGCGCAAAGCTACATCATGATGTAAGAGAAATGTCCAGAGTGAGAGAACGAGCCCCTGATACTTTCTCAGCCTAAATTCGTCATTTATTCTTATAGAGCAATTTCTTGGTACAATAAATCTTTCTTCTAGCGAAACAGCTATTAGAGTTTTATTAAGTTTTCATGTTGGAAGATCCTCTCAATAAAATCATTTTGTATTTTAAATAATATTAATACACTAATATTAAATGCTAGGTGAGTTAATATTCTCATGGCCACTCCCATAGTGTTTTGTGTTCTTTAAACTTTTTGCTTCCATTCTTTTACATGCTTTTATGGAAGTTTGCTGGGTCAGTCAGTTGTAGACTTGAACACTTGAATGTCTGGAAAATACTAAGATCACACTAAGATTGTACTGATTTTTTTTTTCCCCTGGACTTTATTCTTTATTAAATTGTAAGGACTAATTAGGTTCCTGTCTTCAAAAAACTTCAGAAAATCTATTTCTGTTTTGTAATTAACAATTCCATGAAACAAACCAGTGAGACATAAGACATTTAAAGCATTTTCCAGGGTCTATTGGGAAGGAAATAATCATTTTTATAATTCACTGTATTGAAAAAAAAGTATGGTTGCTGTTTGTGGATTCTCTTTCGAACTGTGGCAGTACACTGTACAAAATTGTTTTTTGACTGTGTGTCACTCTGTTATTACCTGACTATATAGGATACTCTCTACAGAAGGACATGTAAAATGAACTAGTATTATACAATTTTGCTCTGTTTTCAGTAATGGCTGGGATATAGTTTTACAAACTGTATCATTTTCAGCTGCACCTGTAGCTTTTGGTGAGTGAACTGGTAGTGCAGTTGAAAGAGGTAAGTGTTTTAGATAAAACAGAAAAAAGACTAAAAACAAAGAAGAAAAAACGGTTGTGGTTTTTTGTTTTTTTTTTCTGAAATAGACAGCTTTTACTTTCAGCTTGAAAACTACCTCAAAACCTCCACAAATCTTTACGCTGTAGATGATGCTAAAGTGCTTTGGGCTTGTCTAGGTGTATGTAGGTAATGTGCTGATAAAAGCGGGTGCTGCATCTTGGGTAGGCATACAAGAAATGGCTCGGCCTGTGCTTAGCAATTTGTACGAAGAATACTGGCATGGGAAAAGGTGGAGGGATCTTAATGGGACATCTTTCTGCTTCAGGGCAGAACCAGCACTACATTAAACCTCTCCTGACAACCTTTTCTTTCCCTTTTCTCTTCCCTCTCCAGTCTGTTCTTAAAACTGTCAGTGATGGAGAATCCAAAATGTCTTTAGGCAGTCTGCTGGCTTTAGAAAGGACCTTTTTTTAACGTCTAACTTAGGTAGCCTGTGCTTCAGTGTAAGCCCATTATTGCTTTTCCTTTTACCATTGGACAAAGAAAATCATTTCTTTCTTTTCATTTTATTGCTGTTTTCTGTACATTATAAGACTAGTATCTAGACTAGGTAATCTAATGTCTTTCAGTCATTTTTAACAGGTGTTTTTCTAAAGCTTTGTTCATCCCTTGACTAATTGAAGGACTGTATCAGTTAATCACCATCTTCAGCTATGATGCTTCAGCTGGTTGCAGTACTTCATCTCAGGGCTTGTTAATGCCAATTAGATGGCAAAAATTTCTTCATAGGTGTCATGGGTAATATGGATGTATCACAATATATTGTTTTCTTTTTCATGCCAGTATAACAGTATTGACTTTTGTCAAATGTGCAGCTTATTACAGATCTTAAGTTTCTTTTCTGCATTCAGCTGTGTCTTGCTCATGTTTCTCTAGCTGTCTTAAAATGGTAAAATTGCTTCCTTGATTTTTCAGGTCCTATTTCCAGTTTGTCAAGAACTAGGCATCAAGTGTGCCTACAGCTCTGGCCAGCTTAGTGTTCTTTGCAAATCTGATGAACTCACTCTGTCATCTAAGTCTCTAGTGAAACTCAAATACTACTCTATTCCAGACAGGCCTCTTCAGGAATTCACTCAATGCATTATTGTAGTTTGATGATTTACAAGTGTTTCTGTATTTTTTCCCAAAGCCTTTTGCATCTATCTTACAGGGAATGTTCTTTTGACAGTGTTTCTCTAGCTTCTCTTTGAGAATTCTGTGTATTTTTTTTGACACCAGCATCACTGAAGTTAAGATGTGACAGATGCTGCTTCATCTGGATTCACAAAATCTATTTCCCTGTCATAGGAATAATTTAGGCTGGGTTGATGTGATTTGTTCTTGACATATCCATGTTGACTGACTTACTTCTTCATCACTTTGTAGATGTTTGCAAATTGGATTTTTTTTCTTTCAGAGTATCTTTCTGTGAATGGGATTAAAGTTGCCTGGGTTAAATTCCCTGACTCCTCCTTTTTCCCTTTTGTAAAGATAGACAGAATTGACAGGATGCCTCAAGTTTATTTCCTTTGAATTTTGTAATTCAGGATGTTGCTAGTTAACCTGCCAGTGACAGCGTACCATGTGATTGCTTGGACAACTACCTGAAAGTATGTTGTAGCGAGGTGGGTGTTGGTGGCTTTTCTAAAGTAACAAGCAATGAGACGAGAGGAAATGGCTTGAAGTTGCATCATAGATTGGATATAAGGAAAAATTTCTTCACTGAAAGGGGTGTCAAGCATTGGAACAGGCTGTCCAGGGAAGTGGTTGAGTCACCATCCCTGGAGGTATTGAAAAGACGTGTAAATACGGCGCTTAGGGACATGATTTAGTGGTGGACTTGACAGTGTTAGGTTTACAGCTGGACTAGATGATCTTAAAGCTCTTTTCCAACCTAAAAGATTCTATGATTCTATGAAGTGATGACACTATTCAAGTGTTAGATGTTGCCATATTGCATAATATGTTGTATTCCATGCAGTTGCACCCTTTCATAAAGATCTAAATGAAGTTTTAGTGGAAAGACTTTAAAAAGGAAACTCTCCAATTTAACTTATTCTTCTCTGAAGTTAAATATTTAAGTATTGCCAAATCTGAATTCTTTCCTAATGCAATGTTTTACGTTACTTCTCAAATGAAGCCCTGTATTCATTATTCTCTTTTGGGAAATTGGTATCAAAAGCTTTTTAAATGTATTTCATTTCCAGTTTGTCAAATTTGCCAACATTGAGGAAGACACACCTTCATATCACAGACGCTACGACTTCTTTGTGTCTCGATTCAGTGCCATGTGTCATTCATGTGACCACGATCCAGAAATACAAACAGAGTAAGTGCCATTCTGTATGTATTACAGAAAACTGTCCTACCATGTCTATATATATATTATAAATAATATATAGTCTGTAATACAGTTTTTATTACGGTATTTAGTGGAATAGTTCATTCCATAGGAAGAAAGTGAAAGTCTGACTTTTTAAATAGCACTGAATATTGCAAATCTTAGGTAGCTAAAACTCCTGGAATATTTAAGTGGAATTTTACCTGAGTAATGCCTGCTAGATTGCGTGGATTCTCTCCAGAAAGGCACTACTTATTACTGTAAATGTCTGCGAGTTGCATAACTCATTTGAGAAATTAATGAGGCTACTTATGTGAATAGCAAAAGCATATTTTGAGTCTGCTATTTGAGAATTACTCATTAAAATTAAATTTTCTTAGATGTCTGCAGTATGATACTATGTGTGAAACTGAAATGCTTCATGAATTAGTATTACAAATTTTTACATTATTATGTAAGTGCCACAATTTTTTTTTTACTTCAGCTCCCTCCAGCGATGTGTTCATTATATGAATTGTTAATCAGTATTTAATTCCAGAACATTTTAGAAAACGTAAAGCTTTTCAGATTGTTATTTGCATCTTTGTTGTACACATCTTTTCTATTTCCATGTATTAAATTGTTTAGCCAACTATGCACATGTGCTGAACATTTATTCAGCCCTTTGGGTGTACTGCTGTTATGTTAGCTGAGCTGCAATGCACAAGGATTTTTCTTAAAGTTTGCAGTTTCAAAAATCTGTAAACTGTATTTTCAAAAAGGATGAATACTGTGTACATCTCTTAGGAGAAAAAAAAAAAAAAGAAAAATTAATTCCTTCCTTAGTCTTCTGGTTCACTCCTCATTTTTTGTAATTTGCTGCCATCTTATTTTTTGCCCTACTGCTGTGTGTAGGGTTCTGCTGTAAACTTTGTCTCTGAAAGGGTTAGGATTAAATCTTCCTGCTTCACCTGTACTTTTCCCCCTGCCCCCACCCCCTTTCCCTTCAGGAAGATTATTCCAGTGAATGGTTTTACAGGATGAACCCATGAATTGTTTGGGGACGAACTGAATTGTACTTGGGGACCAAAGGGCAAAGGGGATGGAAACTTCTTAAGCAGGTGTCACTCGTGAAGCCAGTGTACCATGCAACTACCTCATAACTTAGGCTTCTGTCAGGTACAAATAGTATTCATAAATGTTTCAATGAGCATCTTGAGATTTTGCCTTTTTAGGCTTAGTGAAACTAAACCAGAAATGTTAAACTATTTACCATAAAACATTTCATAAGAGGTTAGGATATGAAGCTCGGGTCAGGATTTTTAGTACTACTTTTGACTTCATTGCCCCTTGCAGATGAGAAGTAATACTAGTAATGAACTAGAACATGGAATGAATTAAGAGTTTGGTACATCCCTGATTCATCTATCAAGTATGATCTACTACTCATAAGGATACCCCAAAGTAAAATACCTCAAAGATGTGATTGCTGTAGAAGTAACAGAACTGTGCTAATCATTTGCTCTTCAAATTGTCAGCCCTCACTGTTATCTGTGCTTCAGTTTCCAATGTTGATGTACCCTTAGACAGGGAAGAATTTCATCCTAGTGACATAAGACTGTACATGACCTTGATTTAAATGTAATCTCTGATTTAATACGTATCTGAGCCTTCTTTAGAGGAATGAACCCTTTCCTGTACGTGGTGAAGTTTGATGCTGCACCCTCCTCAGTAGTTCACCCTCATTTATCAACGTCCTGTACAATAGTAAGAACATGAGATCAGTGCTAGTGGCACTCCAATATACAAAAGTGTGCCCTTTTTTCCCCATGAGGATCAATTTTTTAACTCAGGTTAACCAAATGTATAGCAATATGACTTTATCCACATCATCCTAGACTGTTTGAATGTATGTCTTTTGAAAGAGATCTTTATGAACAGCAATCATTCTTGGAGTTGGCATACCAGATTTGCTGTAGGTACAGAGGTAATTCAAGAAAACAGATGAGGTATGACTACAGATTAGTATTCTAAACATAGATATCACAAGTAGGCAATAGTGTTGATAGGGGCTAGGGAGTAATTCAGCTCATCCTAAACCAGACATGCGGGGTCACTGCATGTCATCTGCATAGCATGAGGTTCCACTGAACTGACTGTCTTGAATGGGAGCTTGAACATCATCTACACACATAGACAAGTTATGTAGGCTTCTGAGTCTGAAACTGAATCTCACCTGGTGAGAGCTCCCTTTCAGCAGGGGAGGTTAGTGCTTGTATTTAATATATCTAAAGCCACAGTATCAGCAAAACTTCGTTAACTTATGAACTAGTAATTAGAAAGCAAAAAAGGAAAAAAAAGTTTCAGTGATGGAATTTTGGAAGCTCTGTGTCTTAAATGTCAATCTTGTATCCTTAATATTGGAAACTTAATATTGGATACTCCACTACAGTTGTAGTACGGCAATAGCAAGTGCTTTTCTAGCTGTTTGTGCATCCCTCTTCTTCCCTGTTTTGTATGTAACCCTATTAAAACTGTCTTGAAAGGTCCAGAATGGTGTCGGATCCATATTCAATGCACATAGCTTTGTTCAAAACTATCTGAGAAACAGGGCACTACGGATTGAAGTATTTACAAATAGAAATCTAAACAAAAAAATGAATTACAGAGTTCAGTTAGCTCTGTAATTCATTTAGCAGATGTTTTAATGCAGCTAATTTGACTGAACAAAGGCTAATTATGTGTTGTCCATACTGAAATTAAGATTTTTAAAATGAGGGATGGATTGTAATAGAAATAAGTTCATGTTTTAGTAAAGCTTGTGTTTATTTCACTTGATCGCTGTGTCACCCTTTCTTCTACTTGTTTTCCTACCTAAATTTTATTGCTAGGAATAAAATTTATTCCTACCATTTATTATAATGACTGATTTGCTATTACTGCTTCAAAACAGAATATTTTGCCATACATTTAATTGTACAGATTCTCCTGCAAACTATGTTTGTTCAACAAAACAAAATAGCTAACAGTTAGATGAAGTCTTTTTTAGAAATTATATTAATTTTTCCTTTTTATTGTTTTATTGTTGTTGTTGATTGGTTCTCACTTAATTTGGTTCAAACGGTTTTAGGGTAAAGTGGTGGTTCCTTTTGTGCATCAGGCTTAAGTTGACAGAATTATCCTTTGCTTTCCATCTTGTGAATCTTGCACAAATCTTTAAATTTTTGTTACAATCAGTCCACAGCTTTAATTGCAACTTTTAAGGACATGACCACATGTCTCTGGTAGCTATTGCTTCAGCTTTGCTGTGATAATTTCACAACATTTTTCTTCAACACTGGAATAGGTTGAGATTATGCACAGGTCCAACTGATGGGTGGTTTGTAGAGTTACCCATGTGACTTTCTTTTCGATGTGATATACACAGTTTGAGTATTCATTGATCAGTGTCAGCATTATCCTTACAGATCATCTTCTGCTCAGTTGTTTGTTTTGTCAGCTTGCTTATGAGCTACAAAGGCATTTAAAGGCAATAGAAGCAACCCTAATGAATTGGCCAAATTTCCACATTACCGCTTTTAAGAATCTAATGGAATTCCACATTACATAATTACTACTGCCTAATAGGTAAACAGCCATACTGGGAGGTGCTGTGTTTCTCCTTTTTAGTAATTCCTTTTTTCCTTCCTTAGGATCCGAATTGCTGGAATCAGAGGCATTCAGGGAGTGGTTCGAAAAACAGTTAATGATGAACTTCGAGCAACTATATGGGAACCTCAGCACATGGACAAGATAGTACCATCATTGCTGTTTAATATGCAGAAAATAGAAGATATTGACAGGTATTTTTATCCCTGGTCACTGGCATGTTTTTTAAGCAATCTTTAGGCTTAGTTTTTATGATGGATACCTCTTTCTTTTAGTGGAAATAACTATGGATATTTACTAGCTGCGTCTCTCTACAGTATCCTTGAAACAGCACAGCTCTGCTTAACTGCTCTTCATGTTTCTTGTCTTAAAGTCTTTTCAACTGCCTTCATTTCACTTGTTCTAGATTCTATTGGGCTAAAAAGTTCTTCAGAAATTGTATAACCATGTTTAGACTTCTTAAAAATTGTAAACTCCTGTGTTTCGTATTGTCAGATACAAGGATCAGAAAGCACAGGCTTTTAGGTGACTCAGATGATTTTACTAGTTACACTTGTTAAAAATTGAGGGTTTAATACCCATTCAGCCATTAGTAACATCCGTCTGTTCTGTCTGCAACAGCATTTAAAGTGAGGATTTAAAATTTATTTATATGTAGACACCCTTCTCTCTCTCTTTTTTTTATTTTTTTTGCTTTTAATGGCTCCTAGGCATATTACCTGCCTGGTGTGCCTTCAAAAAGAACTCTGTGATAATTCATGTTGAGGATATGCCAGTCACCTTACAATTGAAGAGTGACCTTTTTTGGTCCATGTCTGTATTTGTGGCTAAACACTACATAGGTGTAAAAAGTGTTTATTGCTAACACTGGGAAATATCCATAAAACCAATTTCAGCTGTGCAAACAAGCTTAAATGTTTGTTACATGTCCAACCCTAGCTGCTTCAAAACTAGCTTGGTAGGTATGCTCAGCACCTTTCCTACAACACCCCTGTCATGCGTTCACATGACCCTCAGGTTGCTAAATCTGTCAGGGTGGTTTTTTTTTTTTTGTTATTGGTGTTGTTTTTTGGTGGATTTTTTTTTTCCATTCCTCAGCCTTATTTTTCTTCTCTTACTTTTAATTGCCAGTACCCGTCTCTATAGCAAATTTTCAGACTAAATGACTAAAATCAGTTGTCTATCTGTCCATGTTTTATCTATTTACTGCACATAACTGAGGACCTACATAGTTTGTACAGAAATACGCACTTGGATTTTACATCTGAGAAGTGATCTGAATAGGAGACAAAGGTTTCTGAAGCTGTTGTTTGAACTAGGAGAGCCTAGTTAGCTTTTTTCTTGCTCTTACAGGGCTTCTAGATGCAGGTGGGCCCTTTCCTTTGTTACTCTTTCCAGTGCCCTCAAGCATATACTTTCCTTTATATAGCAAAATTAAACTAACTACAGATGGAAAAACTGACTCAAATAGGATTTGGATCAACCACGTAAAGCAGATCAGTTTGTGTTCTGCAGGACTAATTTTTATCATTTGTTGAGCAATGCAATAGTGGTGGTAGAAAAACAAATCTGTCAAAAAGCAACTGTTAATTAAATATCTGAACCGGCTGCTTGAAACTTTTTCTATAATGCATATTCAACATTAAAAAAGACTAATGATTTTCCAAGTGGCAAGTAGGGTCCTGTATGATGCACATATGACAGAAAAGCTCAAAACAATATTTATAAATTGTTGATCTGCTGGCCTTAAATGATGTTACATAGAATTTCTCATCTTGTTTTATATGTGACTTCATATTTGTGGAGCACAAACAGAGGCATCTTGAAGAGTAGGAGTAAGCAGCATATTGTTCTGGCAGATGGAATCAAAGTATTATTTGAAAAAGAGCAGAAGTTCTAGAAAATAACCCCAACTTAAGTCCACAGAAAATAACTATTCCTGGTTAAAGCTGAAGTATACATCGGTAAAGCTTACCTTAAAGATCACTGTAATTTTTACTTGTGGAACCTTAACAGCTTAATTCAAGATTCTTCTGAGTACGTCACATGAGACACTTCTTCGAGATAAGAATTTAATATTTAAACAACACATGGTGGACATCATTGTTTGTTTGTTTGAATGCACATTCTAGTTACATGACTATCAGACAAATTTGCAAGTGTAACATATTCTAAAAATTGGGGTTTTTTTCCTCAGTTGTACTTTACTACAATCCTGTATTACAAAATAATTGCCATGCATACTTCAGTATAGTGTAAGGCATTGCCTGAAACTCTCTCCTCCTCCTTCAAGTTTTCTGGAAGAAAATTCGGAAGAGTCAATCATGTATGTCAGTTTACGTGCATCTCTAAAATGGAGAAGGGATGTATGAAATTGGAAATTCACTCAGTTTGTAACATACTCTTCATAATAACCGCAAAGCTAAACGTGCTGGACTTACTTAAGGCAGAAGGAGACTCAAGCACTCATTGTAGACTTGACTTCAGATCCTTCTAATGTATCTGTAATGTTCGTATAAATTCTGTTTTAGAGGTAGATTAGAATATATTTCTTTCTCAGGGTGAGGGAATCATAGTCAAACATTCCTGTAGCTACTCTGCTCAAAAGTAGTGGTCAAGTCTTACTTCATAAAGCTGGATGGTGAGAAACGAAGACAACAACTAGAACACCCTCCCCCTCCCCAACTTCT